>NC_066584.1:98629557-98837925 GCF_024323335.1 Lathyrus oleraceus | reverse complement strand
TTTTTTTAAAATCAATTTACAAATAATTTAAAAAATTTAAGAGATGAATTCTCTTCTTGAATTTACTATTTCTCTCAAAAATTTCTTGAAACAATATCTAATAAATAAATCTTAAATTAAAAATTATTAAATATATGTATGGTTTTACAATCCCTCCATCTTTCTTTTCGTTTTTTTCTTATACTTTTACTCAAAACAAATAGCTAAAATATGTTCTTACATTCTATTCATTCTCTATTCAATTTTTAATTTTTTAAACTTTCTTTCCTTTTAGAGAGTTAAGAAACATATTTAATTCAAATAATTATTAAATGAATATCTTTAATTAAAAACCATTTCTTAATCCTCTCCAAGTAGCTTTAACATGGACTACAAGGCCATTAGTATAAATTATAAAAGAGAATGTACATCCATGGCCATAAAGAATGGGCGTGAAGAAAAAATTGGCAAATATATCATAATCATAACTACCACCAAACCATATGTATATTTGCTTTAATGAAACTTGAGGTTCACTCCATGTTTTGGTGCAGGTCTAATCAGTATGCTTCTTTAAGTTCACAGTTGGCTTAATTATGAGGATAATGGATAACACTATAACATGATGACTAGGGCAATCCCTTTCTACACCAAGTCCATGTATTATTCACACGGAGTTAAGTTTGCAATATTTTTATTTTGAAGTTGTTTATACTTCAGTTCATTAATACAGTATTTTATAAGCAAATATACTCAAAAGAGTAAATGGTACTATTCAAAATTTGTTACAAATAAACTATATCACAAAAGGAACTTTTTCTTTCTTAACACTAAATTCATCATAAAGATAGATAAAAAATGAAAGAAAAAAAGTATTGAAATTGAAGCAATATATTGAGCTTGAATTAAAATGACACATACATTAATCACACTCACGTCGTTTTTAAATAAGCACCGTTTGGGTTTTTTTACACATAAAGATTACAATAATATTATCATAATATATTACACTTTATTTAATTAATTTTTTAATGTGTTGAAAATAATATACAATATAATAAATAAAAAACGCAATTGAAAAAATATTAAAAGAGAAACTGATATTCACTTTAAAATAAATTTTATTTGATAAAGTTACGAAAAACAAATAGGATACTTATTAAATAAACTACAAAACTGGCTTAACCAACTGCAACCATCATACTTAGGATCGACCCATTATCACAGAGACTCATTCTAATTTTAAAATTGATCCAAATTTTTAAAAAATATATAATTATTAATTAAAAAATATCAAAAATATAATTATATTAATCAAAAATAATTTTTTAATTATTTTGAATTTTAATCGATCTTGATTTTGATATATATTGAGTTTTATCATAATATTTTTTTTAATTATTAAGTTTTTTAATAACATTTATTTAATTTTATTAATATTATAAAAAAAAAATTAAAATTTTCAAATTTAGGACTTTTAAATTTGAGATTCTGTGTTGCAGCACTTGCTGCACTTGCACAGGACCGACCATAATCATACTCTAAATAAATAATTTTCTAAAATAGTAACTTTTGAACTACTTTTGAAAACCAATTTAAACATCATTGCTATAGGGTTTACATACTTTATTCTTTCGAAATCCTTCTCAAATTTAAACACGTAAATGTGTAATTTGTCAAATTTGGAAATAAAGCTATTGAATTGTTTGTAATCAAGGTTTTTTTAAGAAAATCAGTGAGATGTTCTTGGGAAGATATAAGTTACAATTCCAGCATGTCTTGTTGGATTTTCTCTCTTTCTTACTATAATGTTTAACATGTGACTTCATACAAAAGGGAATGGTGAAATGTGGGGGTTTGAAAATCTTTGATTTAAAACAAAATTATTTTCTAAATCAAGTTTGAAATTATTATAAAAAAGATTGAATAAGTAGCTGCAGAAATTCAAAGTAAGGAAATAAGCGGAAAATAAAAAAAGAGATAAGAGAAAGAGATGACACTAGAGATTTATAGAGGTTTGGTCTAATGAAGTGACCTATTCATCTCCTCAAGAACTGATCTTGAGAGTATCACTAATACAAAAACATATTTTTCTCGGTTGGAAAAAGAATTTACCTCGGTTTCACATGCAATGTAACGGAGAACGTCATGAAAACTTGCAACTTTACCCTCAATTTTTGATCCACCGAGGGAAAAGTTATAATGGTCATTGGTTTCATCCCCAACAACATCATTTTTTTATAAGTTATTTTAAATCTCAATTTGACTAGCCTGTATTTTTTTACACATAAAACTATATACAAATTTATGACAGAATCAAACATTATACTTTATAACATAACGAACTAAGTATACACAACATATCAAATTACATTATTTACAAAACCAATGTACAATATCAAAATGGTACACCAGAGAACTTATACATATTTAAAAACATATAATGACAAAACCAAATACAATGTAACATAAAACTTATACACAATGTTTACAACAATCAAGAAAAACTAGTATTGTTGATATTCATAAAGAGATATGAAGCAACCAACCCAATGTGATCGGATGTCATCTATATCTTCTTGTAGGAATGGTGTTCTATCACTAAACACCTATATTTGAATAGAATTTAAATTATGATAAGCTAACAACAACATTAACTTAACAAATATAAATAAATTGCATGTGTAGGGTAAAGTTAATACCAAACCATGAATTAATAATGTTTCCGAAGATAATATCAAAATATGTTCATAACATAATATCCACACAAACGTTAGTCAGGTGTTTTCGCGTCTATAAATCATTTTCATTAATATATTATGGATCTATGTGCTTGTAGGTGTAGCGGTGTATTCGTCGCTATATGATTTATCGATTAAACCATAAGCAAAGCATACAATGATTTTCGAGTCGCCACCGCACTTTTATTTATCCAAAGGACTGGCTAAAAAGCGAACAAAAGCCTAAGAAGTTTTACACGTAGAAAACTAATAAAAGATCAGAGAGTCTGGGTAAGGGGTAAATTACGCAATGGGAAGGTGTTAGGCACCCACTACGTCCTAGGTACTCCTAGGGAGCCCTTTTCACACTTGTTGTACTAAATTGTTATTTGTTATGACATAAGCATTGTGCAAACATGGTTGGGATGGTGAGAAAAAGAATATACAATTTTATTATTGGGTTTGAACGGATAAACCCGCTGCCTACGTACCTTCCATCAAAGGTAAGGATCAAAACGCCGTAGTTCGGCTAAAAGATTTCCAAAAGGTTGGTGGATTCAATTTTAAACAATAGCACTGAGGCTTTTCATTATCAATGGGAGAAAACTCGACCAAGACCAACATCCACCATGTGAGGATAGCTTCGACGCACTAGAGGGGTTAACCCTGTTTTCAGTACGGAAGTCTTATAGTCGACTCACTAAAGATAAGGTGAGGTTTACATCAACCACAATGATAATTGAAACCTATGGCTAATGTGTGAAAAGATTAACAATGGACAAAGCCAAAACAAGTGAATGGGTGAAGTTAATTGATTGTGATTATGAAAATGGAGTCAAAGTATGATTAAGATTAATTCAAATGAGTATTATGAAATGAAGTTTGAAAAAGTCAAGGACTTGGGTCCAGGTTTTTAGTTTGGAAAACATGAAGATGTTTGCACAACTATGTCAAGTTTGGAAGTAAAGGTGTGAAAAGGTTTAGGACCTAATGAGGATGAATGGATGAATATGGATTGTAAAACTTCTTAGAAGGTTCACTTCTTGAGATCATATGGGAGATGATTCAAGTGTGCCTTTGGAATGAGCAATGGATAATAATAATAAGCAAACAATGATACCGGATGCGACTCAATGGTCTTACTCCAATCTCACAAACAAAAAGAAAACGGACACCGGATACCACTCAATGGATTTATACCGCGATCCTTAAAACAAAAACTGGATATCAGATGCCACTCAATGGACTTACACTAATCTCCTAAACAAAAATGAAACTTGGATACCGGATGCCACTCAATGGTCTTACACCACGATCCTAAAACAAAACAAAAAAAATGGAAGTTGAAGCCAATCTGTCTGGATTTACCAATATCCAACATATGATCACAGGAAAGCAAATGCCAACTTGCGGGGACTTACAGTTGCATCCTCACATAAACAAACAAAAGCAAAACATGGATGTCAGATGCCAATCTGTCTGGGCTTACTCTAACATCCACAGTATGGTCCTAGGAATACAAATGCCAACTTGCAGGGACTTACAATTGCATCCTCACATACAATCAAACAAGTGCATCAAGCAAAGATAAGATGAGTGGCCAAGGTAATGGTCTTATACTCACTTCCATATCATAGGAGCAATGGCCAAGGATGGTCTTACAATTGTCCTCAATGGGTAAACAATAATGATAATGTCACAAAGACAAATGAGATGATATGCATCAATGAGCAATAAATGATGGTAAATGCATAGAGCATACAAGCAAACATGTGTATATAAAAAACAATCAATCAATGAAAGCATTCAGCACACACTATCACCAAACAAGAGGGCTCATACAAAAGGGTTAGGCATTGAAGCCAACTGGAATAGGGTCACAGGTGCTCTTAACCTTGCCATTGAGGGGCTAAGGTGAAGCAGATGAAAGGATATGAGGGGTGTGCCTCATTGCTCTTATCTCTGGTCAGAGAGAGCATTTGAATATCAGAAGGTGTGGGAGTTCAGAAAGTAGGAACTCTTTCCACAGATTATTGACTCGATAGATCTTGGGTATTTATCTCAATGCTTCAACCATGTAATGGGAGCAAGG
The DNA here is from genome assembly GCF_024323335.1 of Lathyrus oleraceus. NCBI lineage: Eukaryota > Viridiplantae > Streptophyta > Magnoliopsida > Fabales > Fabaceae > Lathyrus > Lathyrus oleraceus. The sequence continues at coordinate 98,833,134 of NC_066584.1, read as the reverse complement.
AGAGGACTCACTGAATAGTAGGGGATAGGTGCTTATCCCTTTGATCTACCAATTGCCTTACTTGAAGGACTTTTCCTGCTTGGGACAATTTTAAACACACACAAGCATTGCCTCTTAAGGAGGACTTCAGACAGTTTGCCCGGTCAAATAACAGACCGGGTCTCCAGACTACATGAAGAAGAAGTAATTATACCTCAAAGCAAATGCTAAATAGCAAAGCAAGCAACTAAAGCAACTAAAGTGTACCTGAAAAAGTCAAACTTATTAGTAAACAAGTCAGCAGTTCAAACCAAAGAAATGAACCAATAGTCAACCACAGAGGGACCAATTGTGCAAGGCACAAAGACTCAAATTACATGAGTCTACCTACAAAACAAGGGTTAGCACATGATAAACAATTCAACTCAATCAAATTTGAATGATCTTTGAAGCACTGGTACTTAACCTGAAACAATAGCTCAATTGTAAGCTCAGAAGACCACTAGGACTAGCCTAGGGTCAAGGGTGAAAGAAAAGAGTCAAACAGCAAAGGAAAGTCAACCCAATTCATGTTCAAACATTTAAGAAGCAATCTCAATTGGATTCATAATCAAATCATGCATCATTGTCATTTCATATGCAAAAGAATGCAAAGCATGGCAAGAAAGAGCACAAATAGGTCAACATCAAGACTTCATCCAAAAGTCAACCCAAACAATCTCAAAAATTATGAAATAAATCACATTCAAACCTAACATCTATCATGGTAGACATGTCAAATTTCATTGCATTTGGATGAGAGGAAGGCAGTCAATTAAAATCAAGAAGTCAACAAAATTCAAGTAAGCATAATGAAAGTCAACAAGCATGGGTCAACTTCAAAAAATCATATCAATTTGAAAACAGAAGAGAAATGAATGAGGTTAACACCAATGCAAAGGTCAAGATGTCTAGTTATCACATATGAAATTTCATGGTCATACAATAAAATTTGAGAATTTCACAAAAGATTTGGCAATGTGTATCACATAAAGTCCACAAATGACTAAGCATGGAAGAAAATTCACAATCAAATGGAAAACAGCATGATTAATTCCAAGAAAATTCATACACAAACTAGACATGTGATAGATCATTCATGCAAAATTTGAGATCATTTGGAGGCCAGGAGACATGTGAACAAAAATCAAGAAGATGCACATCATTGGTGTGACACAAATTGTCACACCCTAGTTCAAAAAATCATATCTAGCAAACCACAAATGATAAATGCACAATCTTTATACCAAAATGAAGATGAATGAGTCTAGTTTTACCACAAAAAATTTCAAGCTCATTGGATATGTCATGACAATTTCACAAAAGGAATGGCACAATGTATCAATTATGCATACATGTCAAGAAAATAATTATCAATTAAAATCCAGCCAATGGAAAATAATTAAAAATCACAATCAAATACTAGACATTCTTGTGAACATGATGCAAAAAAAATCAGAATTTTTGGAGTTGAAATGGATGAGAAATTAATTGTTGAAGTTGATGCACAAATTGATGAAACATGAAGCACATAGCAAGGCAAGAGGGTCAAAGCGATGGTCAACCGTGGCATATTTGTAATTAACCCCTCATTAATCAAAACGGTGTGTTTTGGCAAGGCAAAGGAAATGTTCCTATTGGCTCTCAGCCAATGGAACAGTGCACAGGCCAACTAACTCAAATTTTCTGAGTTTTCAACATAAACCCTAGGGTTTAAGCATGGCATTCAACAAATTTATCAACAGATCAAACAACACAATGCAATAGCATGGCCATGGAAATCAATCGCATAATCACAAGCAACAACATCAGCCAAACTCGTGCATACATAGAGACATGATTTCTGGAAAAGACCAGGGTTTCAAACTGCAGCAGCATTCATCATCATCATTCAAACATCAATCATCAAAACAACACTCGACCAGCATGGCAAACAGCAGGATATTCATCATTTTTATGATAACAACAATAGACCAAAACATTCATGAGAAAATTCTGTGCATACTCATCATAACAGCAAGCATCATCATCTTTAATAAACAAAATTCGAAACAAGCATCATTCAAAAGCATGGCATGGGAATGGTTCATGCAGCATCAGATGACAACAAAACAAGCAAGATCATGTGAATTTTTCTGGGCAGAACAAGAGGGATTTTGGAACAGCAGGGCATCGTGCAGCCAACACCAACAGACCAACATTCAAACAAGCATCACACAATAGCATGGTATTGACTCTCATACAATTAAAGCAATAGTAAACCAACACATTCATGTAAACTTCTGGAAAACTATCTAGGTTTAAACAGCAGCATCATTCATCATCATCATGCAAAATCAACATGAACAAATGTGCTCAGAAATCAACAACATGTATACCAATAGCTTCATCAAACTAAATACAAGCATTATATAGCAGTGGTCTTCACTGAATCAACAAAGAATAAGCAACTCGATGGAAAAAAGGTTTGAGCATGCAGAATAAAATCCAGATTTCTCCCTCATGTCACAACCATTTTAAGCATGCTTTAGTTCATTGGAATCAGCTCAAGAAGATCTTTCATAAATATATCATGGCATGGCAAAGGATTGAGTTCGAATACTTACTTGGTTTGAAGCAAAATGTGAAACAGGGCTGCTTTGATGGTTATAAGTGCAAACATATGCAGGAAATGCTTGGTAGTGAAGGATGTTTGAAGAAAATGAGCTCAATGGTGTTTGGAAGCTTCCATAACTCAATTTGCCATTGTAGATGCTTGGAGAAAACAGGGTCTGAAAATGAAGTTCCAGCTAAGACTTCACACTTGGAATGAGCTTGCAATGATGATGGATGATGAAGAGAACAAAAGAAAGCTCGAGGGTTTGGAGGATTTGACCGAAATTCCAAAAATGCAAAATGCAAGAGTGAGAGAATCAGAGTGTTTTTGGTCTGTGGCTGCTGCTTCTTTTTGTCTCTCATGACAGAAACATGATGGTAGATATGGTATTGAGCCAAGCCAACTTTTGTTCTCTTTGGAGTTTTACAGAAAATTGGAAAATTGCCACCAGCCAAGTGAATGTTCCTATGAATGAGTTCTGTTGGTTCTTTTGTTGTGCCAGGCTTGTGTCTACTATTGTCCTATGTGTGTGTATGACAGAAAAATGATGAATAAAGAGATCTGCCATGTGACAGTACAAGGCATGGTTGTGCTTTTTGGGATGGAGTTGTACTTGCTCTCCATATTTCAAGCAGCTAAGGCATGGCCTCCTGTTGGTTTTGGCTGCAATATTAAGCTTCACACTGTGTTTCAATTGACAGCAAACCATACCTCTCCATGCTGTTTGCTGTTGCTTCAGTTTTTTGAGGAGGAAAATGCTAAGTGAGAGAGGGCTTTTTGACTCAGGATGCCTAATGCATTTGCCTTGGCCAAAATAGTTTGTGAGGCTGCCCTTGGTTTTTCATGACAGGGGTGTTTGTGACAGCAAAAATGAAATCCAATATGGCTTGTGTACAATGCCTCAGTCAAGAATGGCCAAGGGTGAAAATCTATTGATGAGTGAAAGAAATGGTTGGCCTACTGTGCTGCTACTGTCCTCCATCTGCAGAAAATATGATGAGGAGGTATGTTGTGATGGTCATGGTACAAGTATGGTTGTGGAAGCATGGTGAAAACATGTACTTTTTGCCCATTCTTTGGCAACTTGGCAATGCCTTTGTTTTTGCTGGTTTTTTAGGCTGCAACATGTTCAATTGACAGCAAAATGGCCTTCTAATTTTCTGTTTTGAGAGTACAAATCATGGTATGGTGGATGGCATGGACAATTATGGTGAAATTGTACTTTTCTTACAATTCAAGCAACCAAGCAATGGCCTCATGTCCTGCATAATTTGAGCTTGCAAACACACTTAAAATGATATTCTTGAGCTGTTCCAATTGGCCAAATGTTAGAAAAAGGTTTACTTCAAAAAGTCAACTCTTGGTCAAACTTGCATTTAAATGAGAAAAGTCAAAATATGCCATTTTGATTGGTGAAGTTTTGGCTCATGAAATTTATATTTTTGGAAAGAGGGGATCAAATGTGACTTGTAGGAAAAAACCCCACCAAAATTGGCCAAACGGTTTGAGAGATATGGCCTTTTGAAGTTCAAGATTTTCTGAAATCGATTCGATCATAACTTGCCAACCACACATGGGAATTGAGAGTTCTTGGACTTTTTGGAAATGGGAGAACAAGATCTTCAACTTTCATGTTGGGCAAAAATTCATTTGAAGCTTTTATCATGATGTAAGTTGAGGATCAAGAAGTTTCCATTTTTGGCAGTTAAAGTTACAGGCCCAGTTTCCATTTTTGGAAATTTTGTTTGACTTCAAATTCTTCCATGATGAGGTTGGACATGACATATGAGGCTTGTATAGACATGAATGAACTCCTTCAAATCAATTCCATCCATCAAATCACTGATTAAATGGCCAGTTGACCAAGTTTGACTTTCTGTTGACTTTTCTAGGGTTTTGCATGATTGAACCACTTCTGATGAATTCCAAACCCTAATTCCTTGAGACCTTGATTTCCAATGATGTCCCAAGTTGTGTGAACTCTTGATTATTGGTCATGGTGCCCAAATTCTGCAAGAATGGCCATCATCCATTGCTTTGACTGACTGTTGACTGTCTTTGACCTAATTGCTGATAATTGCTTCAACTGCAAGCAACAAGGTTAGACTGACAATATTTTTGTACTTTTTGGATGATAAACATATGAAAAGCAATAATATACAAATGCAAAACATGCTTGGTGATCAAGAACCACACACACAAGGCAACCTACCCACTAGGAGGGAAGCAAAGGCATGCAATGATCCTTGAGGCTATGATATGAGATGATATGGGCCATGAGGGATCTTAGGGCCAAAATTGGGGTCTTACAGATGCCCCTATTTAAGGTCATGCTAGCCGGAGAAGTGAAGTTTAGAAATCTTCATCTCGACGCGGTAGAATGGGCTTAAATAACAGTAATGAGACAAATTTTGGTCCCTAAGAGACCTCATGATGCAAATGTATGTATGCAAAAGACACAAATTCTGTGGGGAATATGGTTAACACAGAAGAAAAGACGATCCTATCGGAGTAATACACTCACCAGGAACAGAGACTCTGACAAGACTTTAGTTGGGGATAAACAAAACTGACACAGCGTGAACAAGACACGACTCTGATTAGAAGATAACAGAAAACAGACTGTAGGCCTCACTGGGGAGTGAAGGACTCACACTGGGAAAAGAATTCAAAGGAAAATAAATCCATTGGAGAGACACAAGCTGACTCCTGGGGAGAAGCAACGGGAAAACTTCACTGAGGAAGCACCAAAGAATGAGGTGTTACCGGTATGAGGGTAACAAAAATCAGGAAGGAACACCAAGGATACCGGGTTGTAGGTATGTAACAGGTGACCGACCAAAGACGTGAATTGGTGTGTGTTCCAAAACACTCATCATCCTGAAGAGAGCGAAAGCAAACTTGTTTATAGGATGGATATTTGATTCTGTAAAGAATGCAAATCTTACTCAGTTGGGGAAACAAACAAAGTGTTCGACAAGAGAGTGCATGAGATATATTATCTATAGCCGTCAAAACGTAGATAATGTACTCGCATGGAAAGTTATCCTGAACCGGGTTGTAGGTTGTTTGTAGGATAAAATCCGAAGACGTGAATTGGTTTGTGTTCCAAAACACTCATCACCCTGAAGAAAGCTAGAACAGCAGACTTGTTTATAGGATGGACATTCGAATCCACAAGGAAACGAATCTGACTCTGTGGAGAAAACAATCAAAAGATTGACTCGAGAGTGAACGAGATATAATATCCATTACCGTCAGAACGTGGATAGAATACTCACAAAGGGAGATTATCCTGAACCGGGTCGTAGGTTGTTTATAGGATAAAATCCGAAATCGTGAATTGGTTTTGTGTTCCAAGACACTCATCACCCTGAAGAAAGCTAGAACAGCAGACTTGTTTATAGGATGGACATTCGAATCCACAACGGGAAAACGAATCTTACTCGACTGGGGAAGATCAACAAAGGATTCCGACCAAAGAGCGCATGAGACATATTATTCATAGCCGTCAAAACGTGAATAATAACCTCGCATGGAAGATTATCCTTAACCGGGTTGTAGGTTGTTTATAGGATAAAAATCCGAAAAGAAAGGCATCAGGATACCAGAATAGGTATATAATGATGACCAATCAAAAGGAGCAACAGACATTACCGACAAAAGGGTAAATGAAAGGCGATCTGCTGAGGATTCACTGGTGAAAACCAATGATCCAGGGAACACAATCACTGACACAAGGTGAAAGGACCCACTGGGGATAAAATTGCTAGCATACGGCAATTATCCACAAAAGACTTGCGAGGGATATAAGTGCTGATCTGAGCAACTTATCCAAGCAAAGGAAAAATCAACATCAAGAACTAGATGAAGATAACCACAAGGGAAATTGTCATCGGTTGAGATGAACAACAAAGTTAACTCTGCAAGTGGAGAAAACAGGGTTTATGACTACCGGTTTGTAAGTAGAAAAACCGCAAAGATAGGACTTACGACTGCTGGTTCGTAGGCAGAGGGCCAAAAAGGGTGGAGATGACCACAAAATTAGGGTTTACATCTACCGAATACGGGATAGAAGACCAACAACTCCACGTGGGGATAGAACGAATCACAAATCCGCACGGGAAACCAAAATAGGGTTTATAACAAACCACAAACTGCTGGAGAGCAGGAAAATAGGATTTACAACTACCGACTGTTAGGTAGAAAACCAAAACTCTGGCTGGAGAATAAAAGGTGTATAACCACAAATTCTGTCAAGAAAGCCAGGAAAAGTAGGACTTATAACCACAGGTATGAGGGTAGCGGCCCAAAATTACTCCGCTGGGGAACAACCCACTGGGAAGCACAAGACATTTGACAAATAGCCAATTCGGGAATAATCCGAAAAGACAGACTGAATCAAGACACGTCCTAATGAGGATGTAACTCAAATAGGAACATCCATCCCAATATATGTGTTGGGAGGAAACAGAAGAAACCGTCATCCACGAGGATATATCTCAGTGGGGAACTGCAGAAGGAAAGGCAACATTTTTGCTTATGGGGTTGACTCTATATGGAGAGATTTTGACACCCGACATCTGCTTGGGGAGATCTATAAAGAGATCTGTATTGCCCATTGCAGGAGACACGACAAACAAAAGATATATGGCAAGAAATGCAACATGAATATCTGAATGTTTTTGAGTATGCATGAATATGCGTGATTTATGTTTGATGAATGCTGACAAAACAGACAATTCTAACACAAACAGGTTCAGGAATCAAAACGTCCGGTATTATACTTCCAGGGGAACAACCAGCTGGAGAGCCAATCTGCGGAGATCTTCATGCTGTAAAGCAAAGATCTGCGGGTACTGCTGAAGAAGCAGAGGATCAGAGATATCAGGAAACAAACCAATCAGGGTACAGAAAGTCACAATGGGCAAAGCAGCCACCAAGACGAATCTGTAGGGGAACAAGAGAAGTCCCAAAGTATCTGCAGGGGATCTCAGTGTCAACTGAGAAACAAAAGGATGCATTGCACAAGCACGAACTGTTGTAGAAGCAAATCCACATAACTCCGCTGGGGAACAACCCACTGAGGGAGAGTGATATCATCCAAATAGAATCTAACTGCATAAGCAACTCTACTGGGGAAAACTGTCGGCTACTCTCTTGGGGAACAACCCACTGAGGGAGGACAGATCAAACAAGTAGATTCTGCAACGAACCACTCTACTTGGGAAAGAATATGCATAGCAAACTGATCACAACAAGTAGATTCTGCAATATAAGCCACTCTACTGGGGATCACAAACAGTCAGGAAATCAATCCGTTCTCTGGATGGTAGGGCCATCATCCGACCATACCGGGGATTGAAGGAGTACTCAACAGGCGAAATTGCCATAACAAATACTCTGCAGACTATGCTGAGGAAAAGATGGTTGAAAACACTGGGATGTCGACCCAATCAACCGCTGAATAGGAAAATAAATCCTACTCTGCTGAAGAGAACAAACTCTGATGGAGAGATAGCAACAATTCCGCAGACGACTTCGCCGGGGAAAAGGTAAAGTACCGGGTATCAAACCGCCGGCTTACCGAGTCTTCAAAAGAAAGCGATCGTGCTGAGGAAACAACTCCGCTGGCAACTGCATTGGGAAGAGTGATAACAACTCTGCTCGCGAATCCGATGGGGATATCAATAACAGCTCTACTCATGACTGCCGAGGAGACAAATAAAGTCTGGGGCATACGACCCACTGGAGAAAGTGACGGGGCACCAAGATGACAAACCATCAACCGCCGAAACTCACAAGGAAACACCCATGCTGGGAAAACTGCTGCTGGAGAAAACGAAGTCTTCAACAACACTCTGCTTGCGACTATACTGGGGGAACAACCCCAACAACAACTCTGTTTGAGGAACAACCCCAACAAAGATCTGAAGAAAGAAGATACCACCAAACCAGGAATATGAACCAATGTCCTACCTGTTGGAAATCATGCCACCCTCGGGAGAGCACTGAGATATTCTTGAGTATCCTTTCAATCTTGTGAATGTTCACTTTGTTTAAAACAATTTTTTTTGAAAAATTTTGATTTGTTTAAAACAATGATATTTTATCAATTTAAAACATGCAAAACATTTGTTGAATTGAAACAAATAAGAGTGCAAATAATTGGATAAAAGCTCAAATTGATTTGATGGAATGGTAGCCTGCAAATGGCAAGACTCCATAGATCTGTACAAATTTGAAATCAGTGATATATATTGGAAGAGGGCTACATTGAACATAATGATCCTTTCTCTACCAATTTGAATCTCGATGTATCCGAAGCTTCGGTTGACGACGAATCGAGAATCTTCTGACGAAATGACGACCGATAAACCAGAAAGTCTTGTCAGGATGCAGTTATTTGCCAAATCCCTAATTTTTGCCTAGATTGCCCCAGGGTGAGGTACTCAATCTAGCGGGATGCAAATATTCTCTTTTTTCAAGTCTCTAATTTTTGCCTGGATTACCCTTGCGGGTTCTCCACCGAGACGCTCATTTTTGCCTAAGCCGCCCTTTCGGGTTTTCAACTTAGCGAGCTATTCTGTTTTTTTTTCATTTGCATATACTTTTTTTTTTTTTTTTTTAGGCAAAGTATCTCTTGACTGCATCTGAATTCACAGGACGAGTGAAATCCTCCCCATCCATTGTTGTAAGCATCAAAGCACCGCCTGAAAAGGCTCTCTTAACAACATATGGACCCTCGTAGTTTGGAGTCCACTTGCCCCTGGAATCGGGCGCGAAAGACAAAACTTTCTTGAGCACGAGGTCACCTTCTCGGAACACACGAGGCTTGACCTTCTTATCGAATGCTTTCTTCATTCTCTGCTGATATAACTGACCATGACACATGGCAGTTAATCGCTTCTCTTCGATCAAATTCAACTGGTCATAACGACTCTGAATCCATTCAGCATCAGTCAACTTGGCTTCCATCAAGACTCGCATTGATGGGATCTCCACCTCTACTGGGAGAACGGCTTCCATGCCATAAACAAGAGAAAAAGGGGTTGCCCCTGTTGAAGTGCGTACAGACGTACGGTATCCATGCAAAGCAAATGGCAGCATCTCATGCCAATCTTTGTACGTGACAGTCATCTTCTGGATGATCCTCTTGATATTCTTGTTAGCAGCTTCAACAGCCCCATTCATCTTAGGTCTGTAAGGAGAGGAGTTATGGTGTGCAATCTTGAATTCAGCGCACAACTCATCCATCATCTTATTGTTCAGATTGGATCCATTATCAGTAATGATCCTCTCTGGCACACCATAACGGCAAATCAGCTGGTTCTTGATAAACTTCACAACCACCTGTCTGGTTACATTCGCGTATGAAGCGGCTTCAACCCATTTGGTGAAGTAATCAATCGCTACGAGAATAAACCGATGCCCGTTGGATGCTTTCGGCTCAATCATGCCGATCATGTCGATTCCCCACATAGAGAAAGGCCATGGTGATGAAATCACATTCAGGAGTGTCGGAGGAATATGAATCTTATCCGCATAAATTTGACACTTGTGACATTTCTTCACATACTTGCAACAGTCAGACTCCATTGTCAGCCAATAATAGCCCGCTCTCAACATTTTCTTAGCCATGGCATGTCCATTGGAATGAGTACCAAATGAACCCTCATGGACCTCAGTCATCAATAGGTTTGCTTCGTGTCTATCCACGCATCTGAGCAAAACCATATCGAAATTCCTCTTATACAGCACTTCACCACTGAGGTAGAAACTGCCTGACAACCTTCTCAAAGTTTTCCTATCTTTCACAGATGCCCCAGGCGGGTAGACCTGGTTCTGGAGGAAATTTTTGATATCAAAATACCAAGGCTTGTCATCTTTCACTTCTTCGATTGCAAATATGTGAGCTGGTCTGTCCAAGCGCATCACAGTAATATTGGGGACATCATTCCACCGTCTGACCACTATCATGGAAGCAAGCGTTGCAAGAGCATCCGCCATCCGATTATCCTCTCGAGGAATGTGATAAAATTCAACTTCTGTAAAGAATGTTGAAATTCTCCTTGCGTAATCTCTGTACGGAATGAGACTTGGCTGGTTCGTCTCCCATTCACCCTTGATCTGATTGATAACTAGGGCCGAATCACCATAGACATCAAGATACTTGATTCTCAAATCAATGCATTCTTCAAGTCCCATTATACAGGCTTCATACTCCGCCATGTTGTTCGTGCATTTGAAAGTTAGCCTTGCTGTAAACGGAATGTGTGAACTTTGAGGAGTGATAATCACTGCCCCAATTCCATTTCCATATTGATTAACAGCGCCATCAAACACCATCGTCCATCTGGAACCAGGTTCTGGACCTTCATCAAGTGTAGGCTCATCGCAATCTTTCATCTTCAAATACAGAATTTCCTCGTCAGGGAAGTCATACTGAACAGACTGATGATCTTCAATCGGCTGGTGCGCTAGATGGTCAGCCAAGATACTACCTTTGATAGCTTTCTGAGCTCGATACTCAATATCATACTCAGACAACAACATCTGCCAACGGGCAATCCTCCCAGTTAAAGCAGGCTTCTCGAAGATATACTTAATTGGGTCCATTCTGGATATCAACCAAGTTGTATGATTTATCATGTACTGGCGCAAACGCTTAGCAGCCCAAGCTAAAGCACAGCACGTCTTCTCAAGTGTAGAGTATCGAGACTCACAATCAGTAAACTTCTTACTGAGGTAGTATATAGCAAACTCCTTCTTCCCTGATTCGTCTTGTTGACCGAGTACACAACCCATCGAGTCTTCAAGAACTGTTAAATACATGATCAGAGGTCTTCCTTCCACAGGCGGAGACAAAATCGGAGGTTCAGACAGATAATCTTTGATACTGTCGAAAGCTTTCTGGCAATCCTCGGTCCAATCATGCGACTGATCTTTCCGGAGGAGCTTGAATATCGGCGCACATGTGGCAGTCATGTGGGATATAAATCTGGAAATGTAGTTCAAGCGGCCAAGAAAACCTCGGACTTGCTTCTCAGTTTTGGGTGCAGGCATCTCTTGTATTGCTTTGACCTTTGCAGGATCAACCTCAATACCTCTTTCGCTTACCATAAAACCCAACAATTTGCCGGAACGGACTCCAAATGTACATTTGTTCGGATTCAGGCGAAGTTTGAACTTTCTCAAACGCTGAAAAAGCTTCAACAAATGCTCAACATGCTCAACTTCCGTTCGGGACTTAGCGATCATATCATCAACATAGACTTCGATCTCCTTGTGCATCATGTCATGAAACAAGGTAGTCATAGCTCGTTGATACGTGGCTCCGGCGTTCTTCAAACCGAAGGGCATCACTCGATAACAGAATGTTCCCCAAGGTGTGATGAATGTTGTCTTCTCCATATCCTCTGGTGCCATCTTAATTTGATTATAACCGGAAAATCCGTCCATAAAGGAAAAGACTTTGAATTTGGCTGTGTTGTCTACCAACATGTCGATGTGTGGTAGAGGAAAATCATCTTTTGGGCTAGCTTTATTCAAATCTCTGTAGTCAACGCACATACGGACTTTTCCATCCTTCTTAGGAACAGGCACAATATTGGCCACCCATTGAGGATATGTCGAAGTCACCAGAAACCCCGCATCAATTTGCTTCTGAACTTCCTCTTTGATCTTCACTGCCATATCTGGATGAGTTCTTCTGAGCTTCTGCTTCACAGGCACGCACTCAGGCTTCAAAGGCAGGAAATGTTGCACAATATCTGTATCTAAACCCGGCATGTCTTCATAGGACCAAGCAAAGATATCTGAATATTCTCGTAGCAAACTGATCAAATCTTCCTTGACAGACTCTTCAAGAAGTGCCCCGATCTTCACCAGACGAACACAATCCTCAGACCCCAAGTTGACTGTTTCCAAGTCTTCGAGATGCGGCTGAATGATCTTCTCTTCGTGCTCAAGGAGACGGGTAATCTCATCAGGAACCCCCTCAACGTCATCTTCTTCTGCCTCAAATACAGGGAATTCAAAATTGGGAGATAGCGTTGGATCATTATGTTCAATGGGTTTTAGGATCAATCTGCATAATGATTTTGGTTAAGGAAAAAACTTCAGCATTTAAACAAGCAAACCATTATGCAGATGAAAAATGTTGTTTTTGTTTTTCAGGGTTTTTTGTGATCACTGATTTCATGCAGAAAAGCAAAAAGTAAAAACAAAGGAAAAACAAATGTTAAACAATGCATTAATTGAATGAAAACATCATTGTATTAAATGCCGCCAACAATGTCATCACTTCTCCTTTTGGCATGGGAGAAGGTTTTAAACAAAATGAACAATTTACTCTGATCTATGGATGACTGTAGGAACATCTACAGCGACCCAATTGTGGCAGACACCACCAGGAATAACAAAATTGTTCATGTCCTCTGCTTCCTCTTCAATGATGGCAGCAGCTTCCTCTTCTTCAGGTTGATTGGCGTGAATGAACCCTCCACTCTTGAACAGACCTTGCTCATTGCATGCCCCAGAACCATAGCCAATGCCAGCCCGGGATTTGTTGTCTTCAAGTTCAAGCACTTTCCCCAATCCAGCAACTGCACCACATTCAATGGCCAGCTTAGCATCACGGTAGGAAGTGAATGAAGGAGACTTCTTCTCGATTGGTTCATCAATAGATAAAGCTTGGAACTGAGTTCCAACTTCATCCTCTGCGTCAATGTACGAGAAAGAAGACAGATGGCTAACCAGGAGAGCCTTTTCTCCCCCTACTACAACCAATTTCTTTCTTCACAAATTTCAGCTTCTGGTGTAGGGTGGATGTCACGGCGCCAGCCTCGTGAATCCATGGTCTGCCTAAGAGACAGCTGTATGATGGGTGGATATCCATTACTTGGAAAGTAACTTGGAAATCACTTGGTCCTATCTTGATTGGGAGATCAACTTCCCCAATCACGGTCTTGCGCGACCCATCAAATGCTTTCACAACAACCCCACTCTGCCTCATAGGAGGACCTTGATATGATAGTCGAGAGAGTGTGGATTTTGGCAATACATTAAGAGAAGATCCAGTGTCCACCAACACATTGGACATTGCATCAGATTTGCAATTCATAGAGATGTGCAAAGCCATGTTGTGGTCTCTTCCCTCCTCGGGGAGATCAGCGTCACAAAAGCTCAAAGTGTTGCAAGCGGTAATGTTTGCAACAATGCTATCAAATTGTTCCAGGGTGACGTCGTGATCAACATATGCCAGGTCCAAGACCTTCTGCAGAGATTCCCTATGGGGTTCTGAATTCAGCAGTAGAGAAAGAATAGAAATCTTGGAGGGCGTGTGTAGAAGCTGGTCTACAATATTGTACTCACTCTTTCTGATGAGCCTCAGCATCTCATCAGATTCTTCATCAACAATGCCACTTGGGCCAACTGAAGAAACAGGAGTCTTTTGTACGGATGAGGAGGGTTTGGCAACATCAAGTGCCGGATTCTGAACATTCACAGCGGTCCCCACAGGGCGCTCAACGGATTCAGAAGCAACAGGGCTTTAGCAGGTGCGGAAAACACACGACCACTCCGGGTCAACCCACTGACATCAGCAATATTGGTTACGGAAGTTGAAGGCAAAGGCACTTCGACCCCATCCTGGACAGCAACAGGATTGTATCTGAAGGGTACAGCTTTGTCAGATGAATAGGGCACAGGGCCAGCTGGTTTAATGACCAAGGAAGGGGAAGCCTTCGGCTTGTTGCTATTATAGCGGATAACAACTGGCTCGGGCAGCTTGAACACTGGTGATATGACATTCACTTCAGGTTCAACTTCATCAACATTGCGATTCTGGAGAATCTCAATGGTACCTTCATTCAACAACTTCTGAAGTTCTCGCGGACTGGTCGCAACCCAAACGATTAACCGAACAAACGCGGCATTTGTCGTGGTTATGCTCCAAGTAGCTGTACTGACACAGCATCCGATGTAATTCAACCAACGACTGCCTGATGTGGCTGACATACTTGACCTTGTACTTCCCAAGGCATTCTTGAATCATGTTGACAGATTTCCCATGCGCAGGCAATGGGTTCTTGGTGACGTTCGGGCTTGAGTCCTCAAAACTCAGGATTCCACTTCTCATAAGGTCTTGCACCTTAGTCTTCAGCTGGAAGCAATTTCAATATCATGGCCCGGAGCACCAGAATGATAGACACAGTGTAGGTCAGGCTTATACCACCACTGAGGGTTGACCGGTATAGCCGGAGGATCTCTCGGAGAAACCAACTTCCGCTCTATTAGAGAGGGATATAACTCCGCATACGACATAGGAATCGGATCAAAACTGATCTTCTTCCTTTCGTAACCCATGTTTGCCTGATTACTCGTACTCCCACGAGGCTGATAAGCCTGTTGCTGTGGACGAGATTGTTGTTGTTGGTACTGCGGTTGTTGGTATTGTTGCTGATGCTGATACTGTTGATGTTGATATTGTTGATGTTGAGGAGTATTGTCCTTGAAAACAGGTGCTACGTGAGCCACCTGGTGCTGATGACTGACATGTCGTGCAGGATTCCTCTGAGCAGAGGGTCTTCTGTGTTTGGGCTGAGATTGAACGGCATGTGCTTCACCTTCTTTCCTCTTAAATGCCCCATATCGTTTAGAGGAAGAGCTATCATCCTTAGCCAACCGTCCTTCACGGACACCTTCTTCGAGACGCATCCCCATGTTCACCATCTCGGTGAAATCAGAGGGAGCGCTTGCTACCATCCGCTCATAATAAAATGAGCCAAGAGTCTTCAGAAAGATCTTGGTCATTTCCTTCTCTTCCAGCGGTGGAGTGATTTGAGCTGCCAGCTCTCGCCATCTCTGGGCGTACTCCTTGAACGATTCCTTGTCCTTCTGGGACATGGACCTGAGTTGATCTCGGTCAGGCGCCATATCGACGTTGTACTTATATTGCTTGACGAAAGCTTCGCCAAGGTCATTGAAAGATCTGATGTTGGCGCTGTCCAAGCTCATGTACCATCTGAGCGCGGCACCAGATAGACTGTCTTGGAAATAATGAATCAGGAGTTGATCATTATCAGTCTGTGTTGACATCTTCCTGGCGTACATGACCAGGTGAGCAAGCGGACAGGTGTTCCCTTTGTATTTTTCAAAGTCCGGGACCTTGAATTTGATCGGTATCTTGACACCGGGAACTAGGCAGAGTTCGGCTGCAGACTTGCCGAATAGGTCTTTGCCTCGAAGAGTCCTCAATTCCTTTCTCAGCTCAAGGAATTGATCGTTCATGGCATCCATCTTTTCATGAACGTCTGCGCCCTCAGATGGCTCGGAGTGATAGATGATGTCGTCTACCCTTGGCATGGTATGCACGACAGGAGGAGCGGCGATAGGGACCGAGCTAGACGCCGGCATTTGAGCGAAGGTTGGCGCAGGAATATCTGGCATAAAACCTGGGGGCATGCCCCAAGGAAACCCGGGCGGCATGGCATTGGGCGCGTGGGTGCTGACTGGCACTGTAGAAGTAGCTACCTCTGAAATGACTGTCCTCTGAGCAGGAGTTGCAGGCGTCGGAGCAGGTTGATTCTGAGCGGCAAGGAGTTGCTCCATCAAAGCGCCAAGTCTGGCGACCTCTTCCTTCAATTCTCTGTTCTCTTGTTCCAACTGCTCCATGATTCTTGCAGAGTTGACTCGTGTATAATACCGGTGAATCAGCTTGTCTTCAAAATAAATGAAGAACAGAGGTTAGGACAAGAAGACCAGAAACAAAGGGTACCTGTTTATGCAAGAATGATGCATGAAATGCTTGTGCAAATGCTTTGTTTTCAAGGAACCCTTAGGGTATTATTTGCAATATTTTGATTAATTTAAGCATTTTTGATTCCTCATGGAAAATATTTCATTCAATACATCAAGACAAAAAGTACAGCATTTTAAATTACAAAGAGAAAAGGTAAATGACATCCTATGGATCCCTAAAAGCTCGGGATGCTGGAAGACGAGAAGTGCACAACTTCTTGATCTCTCTCTCATAGGCCGCTTCCATGTCAGCTTTCTCCTTTGCAAGTCGATCATACCTCCTCTTCCAGAATTTGGAAGACTGAGGAAGCAGAGAAGTCCAAGCGTCGTTCGGATCATCGATCACTCGGTGCTCGAGGAATTCAATCATAGCGTCCTTCTCCTTGAGCTGCTGCAGCAATTCCTCCCTCTCACGGATCCAAGCACGCGAAAGGTCTTCTTCTCTCAACTCCTCTACACGTTGGGTAGGGAGGGTTGAAGGCCCAGCCACATCCAACGGTGTAGGTCTTGGATAATCATACGGCATCAAGTAGGTAGCAGCCCTCTGTCTGACCCAAGAGGTGTATGGCTCCAAAGCAATGCAGTTCTTTGGGCCCAACTCATTCCTACTCTTCTTGTGAACACTGCGCCATGCACGGACAAATCTGGCTTTCAGGCCTTGGGGATCTTTACCCTCCTGAAGGAACACACCTTCTAACAGAATGCTATTAGGTTTATCCTTTAGGGGGAACCCAAGCTGGCGACGTGCAAGTATAGGATTGTAGCTGATCCCACCACATGTACCAAGAAGGGGCACATTAGGGAATTCACCACAATAGTCGATGATCTGGACGGTATCGTACACGCGATCATACCAAGTGATATCATCATTGGTGAGAGACATGAGTCTCTGAGACCACCGTAGACATCCCTTGTTCTCCTTGAAAGCAACCGTCTGCGGCAAGTGCGAAATAAACCACTTGTACAGCAGGGGTAAACAGCAGACAATGACTCCTCCATTCTTCATATTCCTCAGGTGCAAGGAGACATATGTATCACCCAACAAAGTCGGAACTGGATTAAGAACCGAGAAGATCCTAATGGCGTTCATGTCCACGAACTTGTCGAAATTGGGAAATAGCACCAATCCATAGATGAGTAACGCGAATAGAGCCTCAAAGGCATCCTCACTCATGGCCTTCCCATAAAAGGTAGCTTGGGCAATGAGGAACTCGGAAGGAAAACCCTGAATTCCGCCTTTGGTAGTCAGGTTAGCTCTAATCAGATCTTCATCTATATGCAACAAGCTAGCAATCTCTCGAGCAGATGGAATATCCTCTAAGCCACTGAACGGCACTTGATCCAGAATTGGAATCCCAATGAGACGAGAATACTCCTCCAAGGTTGGCAATAGCTGGAAGTCCGGAAATAAGAAGCAGTGATGCAACGGATCGTAGAACTGAGCCAGAGTACTCATCAACCCTTCGTCAACCTGAGTGGTGAGCAGAGGTAGAAGCTTCCCATAGCGAGCTTTGAAACCCAAGGGATCTAGTACATACGATGTCAGATTCCTTAACTCTTTTACATCGGGCTGTCTAAAGCTGTACTTCTTTGTATGCCTCTTTGGTCTTTCCATGTCTGAAAATTTTGCAAATAAACCCTTTTTTAAGTTCCTTGAAAATCTTCTTTTTGTGATGACATGAATGCGGATGAATGCGTGAATGCATGAATGCAACAAACACACTCAAGGATCAAGCAAAGCACACCAAACAAAGGTCGTGGGAAAGCTCTATGTATCCCTAATATCAATCATCCATTTTGGTGGATTTAGGTTTTCACCTTATCGACACCCAAGTTCCATTGATATTAACGGTACATGAACCGGTTCAGACATTCTTAATATCAACCAGCCGCTTTGGTGGATTTTAGGTTTTACACCTGATCCGGGATCCATTGATATTAACAATGTTTGAACGACTCAACCACGAATCACGGGTTTGTTGAGAGTCACGAGCATGGAGTCTCGGTTAAGAACCACCCAAAGGGAGTGTACTAGGGTTTAAACCTGCCAGACATGTTCTATCAGAGGTTCCCATAATCATCGTTCCATCTTTCGAATATTATCGGAGGAACGAATACTCGTATTCCAAGAATATTCTCAAGAGAAACTCTCATGAGTGTAGTATCGCGTGACAATCGTATCAGAACTGACATCTGAACGACCTCCGCACTACGGTCCTAGAAAATAGGCCAAGATGGGCTTGGTAAACTAAGGTCCTTGGCTTCTGCGGAACATGATTGAAAGAATAATGCCTAACCACAAATAACTTGTGTGACATTATTAATCCAACATGACCTCCACCAAGTGAATGGACTCGCAAGTCAACTGGCTAAGGAATACTCCACACCAGTCAACAAGACTATGCCATTCTCCTATCCTAGAGTGCACTCGAGTTCGGGTATAGAACTCATCTCACAGATCACCAAAGCAAACAGCAATTGTATATCAAGCAATTCAAACATTACAATCAATACAGTTATCCCAAATTGTACAAAAATATGTCAAATAACAGATAATAATATAGCACAACAAGGGTGAAAAGTAGGCAATACCACCAAGGATCGATAGATTTTCCCCAGCAGAGTCGCCACTTTTCTGTAGCGGTGTATTCGTCGCTATATGATTTATCGATTAAACCATAAGCAAAGCATACAATGATTTTCGAGTCGCCACCGCACTTTTATTTATCCAAAGGACTGGCTAAAAAGCGAACAAAAGCCTAAGAAGTTTTACACGTAGAAAACTAATAAAAAGATCAGAGAGTCTGGGTAAGGGGTAAATTACGCAATGGGAAGGTGTTAGGCACCCACTACGTCCTAGGTACTCCTAGGGAGCCCTTTTCACACTTGTTGTACTAAATTGTTATTTGTTATGACATAAGCATTGTGCAAACATGATTGGGATGGTGAGAAAAGAATATACAATTTTATTATTGGGTTTGAACGGATAAACCCGCTGCCTACGTACCTTCCATCAAAGGTAAGGATCAAAACGCCGTAGTTCGGCTAAAAGATTTCCAAAAGGTTGGTGGATTCAATTTTAAACAATAGCACTGAGGCTTTTCATTATCAATGGGAGAAAACTCGACCAAGACCAACATCCACCATGTGAGGATAGCTTCGACGCACTAGAGGGGTTAACCCTGTTTTCAGTACGGAAGTCTTATAGTCGACTCACTAAAGATAAGGTGAGGTTTACATCAACCACAATGATAATTGAAACCTATGGCTAATGTGTGAAAAGATTAACAATGGACAAAGCCAAAACAAGTGAATGGGTGAAGTTAATTGATTGTGATTATGAAAATGGAGTCAAAGTATGATTAAGATTAATTCAAATGAGTATTATGAAATGAAGTTTGAAAAAGTCAAGGACTTGGGTCCAGGTTTTTAGTTTGGAAAACATGAAGATGTTTGCACAACACTTATGTCAAGTTTGGAAGTAAAGTGTGAAAAGGTTTAGGACCTAATGAGGATGAATGGATGAATATGGATTGTAAAACTTCTTAGAAGGTTCACTTCTTGAGATCATATGGGAGATGATTCAAGTGTGCCCTTTGGAATGAGCAATGGATAATAATAAAATAAGCAAACAATGATACCGGATGCGACTCAATGGTCTTACTCCAATCTCACAAACAAAAAGAAAACGGACACCGGATACCACTCAATGGATTTATACCGCGATCCTTAAAACAAAAACTGGATATCAGATGCCACTCAATGGACTTACACTAATCTCCTAAACAAAAATGAAACTTGGATACCGGATGCCACTCAATGGTCTTACACCACGATCCTAAAACAAAACAAAAATGGAAGTTGGAAGCCAATCTGTCTGGACTTATACCAATATCCAACATATGATCACAGGAAAGCAAATGCCAACTTGCGGGGACTTACAGTTGCATCCTCACATAAACAAACAAAAGCAAAACATGGATGTCAGATGCCAATCTGTCTGGGCTTACTCTAACATCCACAGTATGGTCCTAGGAATACAAATGCCAACTTGCAGGGACTTACAATTGCATCCTCACATACAATCAAACAAGTGCATCAAGCAAAGATAAGATGAGTGGCCAAGGTAATGGTCTTATACTCACTTCCATATCATAGGAGCAATGGCCAATGGATGGTCTTACAATTGTCCTCAATGGGTAAACAATAATGATAATGTCACAAAGACAAATGAGATGATTATGCATCAATGAGCAATAAATGATGGTAAATGCATAGAGCATACAAGCAAACATGTGTATATAAAACAACAATCAATCAATGAAAGCATTCAGCACACACTATCACCAAACAAGGAGGCTCATACAAAAGGGTTAGGCATTGAAGCCAACTGGAATAGGGTCACAGGTGCTCTTAACCTTGCCATTGAGGGGCTAAGGTGAAGCAGATGAAAGGATGTGAGGGGTGTGCCTCATTGCTCTTATCTCTGGTCAGAGAGAGCATTTGAATATCAGAAGGTGTGGGAGTTCAGAAAGTAGGAACTCTTTCCACAGATTATTGACTCGATAGATCTTGGGTATTTATCTCAATGCTTCAACCATGTAATGGGAGCAAGGAGAGGACTCACTGAATAGTAGGGGATAGGTTGCTTATCCCTTTGATCTACCAATTGCCTTACTTGAAGGACTTTTCCTGCTTGGGACAATTTTAAACACACACAAGCATTGCCTCTTAAGGAGGACTTCAGACAGTTTGCCCGGTCAAATAACAGACCGGGTCTCCAGACTACATGAAGAAGAAGTAATTATACCTCAAAGCAAATGCTAAATAGCAAAGCAAGCAACTAAAGCAACTAAAGTGTACCTGAAAAAGTCAAACTTATTAGTAAACAAGTCAGCAGTTCAAACCAAAAGAAATGAACCAATAGTCAACCACAGAGGGACCAATTGTGCAAGGCACAAAGACTCAAATTACATGAGTCTACCTACAAAACAAGGGTTAGCACATGATAAACAATTCAACTCAATCAAATTTGAATGATCTTTGAAGCACTGGTACTTAACCTGAAACAGTAGCTCAATTGTAAGCTCAGAAGACCACTAGGACTAGCCTAGGGTCAAGGGTGAAAGAAAAGAGTCAAACAGCAAAGGAAAGTCAACCCAATTCATGTTCAAACATTTAAGAAGCAATCTCAATTGGATTCATAATCAAATCATGCATCATTGTCATTTCATATGCAAAAGAATGCAAAGCATGGCAAGAAAGAGCACAAATAGGTCAACAGCAAGACTTCATCCAAAAGTCAACCCAAACAATCTCAAAAATTATGAAATAAATCACATTCAAACCTAACATCTATCATGGTAGACATGTCAAATTTCATTGCATTTGGATGAGAGGAAGGCAGTCAATTAAAATCAAGAAGTCAACAAAATTCAAGTAAGCATAATGAAAGTCAACAAGCATGGGTCAACTTCAAAAAATCATATCAATTTGAAAACAGAAGAGAAATGAATGAGGTTAACACCAATGCAAAGGTCAAGATGTCTAGTTATCACATATGAAATTTCATGGTCATACAATAAGATTTGAGAATTTCACAAAAGATTTGGCAATGTGTATCACATAATGTCCACAAATGACTAAGCATGGAAGAAAAT
Source organism: Lathyrus oleraceus (assembly GCF_024323335.1). Classification (NCBI taxonomy): domain Eukaryota; kingdom Viridiplantae; phylum Streptophyta; class Magnoliopsida; order Fabales; family Fabaceae; genus Lathyrus; species Lathyrus oleraceus. The sequence continues at coordinate 98,811,057 of NC_066584.1, read as the reverse complement.
TCACAATCAAATGGAAAACAGCATGATTAATTCCAAGAAAATTCATACACAAACTAGACATGTGATAGATCATTCATGCAAAATTTGAGATCATTTGGAGGCCAGGAGACATGTGAACAAAAATCAAGAAGATGCACATCATTGGTGTGACACAAATTGTCACACCCTAGTTCAAAAAATCATATCTAGCAAACCACAAATGATAAATGCACAATCTTTATACCAAAATGAAGATGAATGAGTCTAGTTTTACCACAAAAAATTTCAAGCTCATTGGATATGTCATGACAATTTCACAAAAGGAATGGCACAATGTATCAATTATGCATACATGTCAAGAAAATAATTATCAATTAAAATCCAGCCAATGGAAAATTAATTAAAAATCACAATCAAATACTAGACATTCTTGTGAACATGATGCAAAAAAAATCAGAATTTTTGGAGTTGAAATGGATGAGAAATTAATTGTTGAAGTTGATGCACAAATTGATGAAACATGAAGCACATAGCAAGGCAAGAGGGTCAAAGCGATGGTCAACCGTGGCATATTTGTAATTAACCCCTCATTAATCAAAACGGTGTGTTTTGGGCAAGGCAAAGGAAATGTTCCTATTGGCTCTCAGCCAATGGAACAGTGCACAGGCCAACTAACTCAAATTTTCTGAGTTTTCAACATAAACCCTAGGGTTTAAGCATGGCATTCAACAAATTTATCAACAGATCAAACAACACAATGCAATAGCATGGCCATGGAAATCAATCGCATAATCACAAGCAACAACATCAGCCAAACTCGTGCATACATAGAGACATGATTTCTGGAAAAGACCAGGGTTTCAAACTGCAGCAGCATTCATCATCATCATTCAAACATCAATCATCAAAACAACACTCGACCAGCATGGCAAACAGCAGGATATTCATCATTTTTATGATAACAGCAATAGACCAAAACATTCATGAGAAAATTCTGTGCATACTCATCATAACAGCAAGCATCATCATCTTTAATAAACAAAATTCGAAACAAGCATCATTCAAAAGCATGGCATGGGAATGGTTCATGCAGCATCAGATGACAACAAAACAAGCAAGATCATGTGAATTTTTCTGGGCAGAACAAGAGGGATTTTGGAACAGCAGGGCATCGTGCAGCCAACACCAACAGACCAACATTCAAACAAGCATCACACAATAGCATGGTATTGACTCTCATACAATTAAAGCAATAGTAAACCAACACATTCATGTAAACTTCTGGAAAACTATCTAGGGTTTAAACAGCAGCATCATTCATCATCATCATGCAAAATCAACATGAACAAATGTGCTCAGAAATCAACAACATGTATACCAATAGCTTCATCAAACTAAATACAAGCATTATATAGCAGTGGTCTTCACTGAATCAACAAAGAATAAGCAACTCGATGGAAAAAAGGTTTGAGCATGCAGAATAAAATCCAGATTTCTCCCTCATGTCACAACCATTTTAAGCATGCTTTAGTTCATTGGAATCAGCTCAAGAAGATCTTTCATAAATATATCATGGCATGGCAAAGGATTGAGTTCGAATACTTACTTGGTTTTGAAGCAAAATGTGAAACAGGGCTGCTTTGATGGTTATAAGTGCAAACAGATGCAGGAAATGCTTGGTAGTGAAGGATGTTTGAAGAAAATGAGCTCAATGGTGTTTGGAAGCTTCCATAACTCAATTTGCCATTGTAGATGCTTGGAGAAAACAGGGTCTGAAAATGAAGTTCCAGCTAAGACTTCACACTTGGAATGAGCTTGCAATGATGATGGATGATGAAGAGAACAAAAGAAAGCTCGAGGGTTTGGAGGATTTGACCGAAATTCCAAAAATGCAAAATGCAAGAGTGAGAGAATCAGAGTGTTTTTGGTCTGTGGCTGCTGCTTCTTTTTGTCTCTCATGACAGAAACATGATGGTAGATATGGTATTGAGCCAAGCCAACTTTTGTTCTCTTTGGAGTTTTACAGAAAATTGGAAAATTGCCACCAGCCAAGTGAATGTTCCTATGAATGAGTTCTGTTGGTTCTTTTGTTGTGCCAGGCTTGTGTCTACTATTGTCCTATGTGTGTGTATGACAGAAAAATGATGAATAAAGAGATCTGCCATGTGACAGTACAAGGCATGGTTGTGCTTTTTGGGATGGAGTTGTACTTGCTCTCCATATTTCAAGCAGCTAAGGCATGGCCTCCTGTTGGTTTTGGCTGCAATATTAAGCTTCACACTGTGTTTCAATTGACAGCAAACCATACCTCTCCATGCTGTTTGCTGTTGCTTCAGTTTTTTGAGGAGGAAAATGCTAAGTGAGAGAGGGCTTTTTGACTCAGGATGCCTAATGCATTTGCCTTGGCCAAAATAGTTTGTGAGGCTGCCCTTGGTTTTTCATGACAGGGGTGTTTGTGACAGCAAAAATGAAAATCCAATATGGCTTGTGTACCAATGCCTCAGTCAAGAATGGCCAAGGGTGAAAATCTATTGATGAGTGAAAGAAATGGTTGGCCTACTGTGCTGCTACTGTCCTCCATCTGCAGAAAATATGATGAGGAGGTATGTTGTGATGGTCATGGTACAAGTATGGTTGTGGAAGCATGGTGAAAACATGTACTTTTTGCCCATTCTTTGGCAACTTGGCAATGCCTTTGTTTTTGCTGGTTTTTTAGGCTGCAACATGTTCAATTGACAGCAAAATGGCCTTCTAATTTTCTGTTTTGAGAGTACAAATCATGGTATGGTGGATGGCACGGACAATTATGGTGAAATTGTACTTTTCTTACAATTCAAGCAACCAAGCAATGGCCTCATGTCCTGCATAATTTGAGCTTGCAAACACACTTAAAATGATATTCTTGAGCTGTTCCAATTGGCCAAATGTTAGAAAAAGGTTTACTTCAAAAAGTCAACTCTTGGTCAAACTTGCATTTAAATGAGAAAAGTCAAAATATGCCATTTTGATTGGTGAAGTTTTGGCTCATGAAATTTATATTTTTGGAAAGAGGGGATCAAATGTGACTTGTAGGAAAAAACCCCACCAAAATTGGTCAAACGGTTTGAGAGATATGGCCTTTTGAAGTTCAAGATTTTCTGAAATCGATTCGATCATAACTAGCCAACCACACATGGGAATTGAGAGTTCTTGGACTTTTTGGAAATGGGAGAACAAGATCTTCAACTTTCATGTTGGGCAAAAATTCATTTGAAGCTTTTATCATGATGTAAGTTGAGGATCAAGAAGTTTCCATTTTTGGCAGTTAAAATTACAGGCCCAGTTTCCATTTTTGGAAATTTTTGATCTGGCTTCAAATTCTTCCATGATGAGGTTGGACATGACATATGAGGCTTGTATAGACATGAATGAACTCCTTCAAATCAATTCCATCCATCAAATCACTGATTAAATGGCCAGTTGACCAAGTTTGACTTTCTGTTGACTTTTCTAGGGTTTTGCATGATTGAACCACTTCTGATGAATTCCAAACCCTAATTCCTTGAGACCTTGATTTCCAATGATGTCCCAAGTTGTGTGAACTCTTGATTATTGGTCATGGTGCCCAAATTCTGCAAGAATGGCCATCATCCATTGCTTTGACTGACTGTTGACTGTCTTTGACCTAGTTGCTGATAATTGCTTCAACTGCAAGCAACAAGGTTAGACTGACAATATTTTTGTACTTTTTGGATGATAAACATATGAAAAGCAATAATATACAAATACAAAACATGCTTGGTGATCAAGAACCACACACACAAGGCAACCTACCCACTAGGAGGGAAGCAAAGGCATGCAATGATCCTTGAGGCTATGATATGAGATGATATGGGCCATGAGGGATCTTAGGGCCAAAATTGGGGTCTTACAGTAGGATATAAAGATGAAAGTCCTGAAAAGATTCATCTAAAGTTTTGATGACGACAACACATGTTAGTAGCTTTCAACCTCGATGATTGTGATATAACCAAAGAAAGCGTCTTATGACTCATCAAAAAATAAGACTCTAGATCAAAGTACATGTATAATCAAAAGCTATTTAGAAAAATCTTGGAGTCGTGGAAAAAGGTGTGAAAGCTCGCTAAGTCATGTCGAACTGTCTCTCTGTATGAGTGACCAGAGTATTGTAAAAGTAACGAAGTAACTTTGAAGAATTAAGGCAACGCACACGCACACACCTAAAAATATTCTCTCAAATGGTTTAACTTGAAAATCTAAGTTTCTAAGCCAAGACAAATGATTAAAAGTTATCCAAACCATTTTTAACTAACCAATCGATTGGTAAGTTGTGCTAATTGATTGGAGGAACTTTTCTGAGTCAACCAATCAATTGGAGCATTAAGTCAATCAATTGAAAGAGTGATGATTGATTAACCAAATGATAAAGACAACATATTAATGACTTACAACGACTCTATATCTAAAATTTCATATTTGGGCTTGCTAATCGATTAGAAATGAGTTGGTCAATTGATTGGAGCATTATGCTAATTAATTGACTCATTAAATCGTCCCATGGATTATTTCCATTTTTGATTTTTCCAACTACTATATGAAGGAGGCACGTCATCTCTTAAAAATACACAACTTTGCAACGTTTTATATTTTCTTTGGAATTTATCTCTCTATTTTCTCTCTCTCTCTAGAAAAATATTTCTTTCACTTGATATTGTCTTAGTTCTTATAAGTGAAGTTTTGCTTGTGAGGAAGAAATTTTTGGTAAGTGGTCGTGTTGGTCGTTTAAATTTTTAAGAGTGTGATACTCTTGAGAAATCGAGTTTGGTTCGTGAGATAAACCTGCCATAAAATCTATGTGGTTAGTTTCTTAAGCTTTGCCAGAAAATGCTTTGTTTTGGTTATTGTGATAAACCATAAATTTCTAATTGGTTCGTTAACTTAGTCTGGGGTAAAAGTTGTCAAGGAGATAAGCCAGTAAAATTTTCGAGATCATATTGTATTAATGTTCGTGGGCATAGACTTCAAAAGCTCAAAGTTTATAGTCAAACTCTCAAGAAGACCACCTTGGGACAGGACTAGGCCAATGTTAGACAAACCTATATAAATATCTAGTACAATCTCTTTAACTTTATCCTTTTAATTTCTACAACTTACTTTTTTTATTTATACTGCAATTCACTCAACCAAAATTACTAACATGGTCTTAATTGAGAAAAGTATAAAAATAAAATCACGAATTCTAAATACCATAATTCACCCCCCCCCCCCCCCCCCCACCCTTCTTGTGCTTGAATTCACTTGTCCGACAAGTGGAATCAGAGTCTAAATCATGTTAAGGACTAACCTTCTTAGGAGGAAAAATTACTTTAATTTTCACTAAACAAAACCACATTATTTAATGGAGAACGGTATAGTTTGTGGAAAGAGAAAAAAAGTTTTCCATAGAAGGGATGGATCATGGTATTTAGAAGGATGTGAATAAAAACTCATTTGTTCCAACATATAAAGTTAATTGTGTTGTAAAAAAACATGAAATGGTCTGGACCAAAGATGATAAAGAAAATATGCAACCCAGTTTGAAGGCGAAACCTATCATCACTACCGCTCTCGGTCTTTATAATTTTTTATGAGTGTCTCTTTGTGAAACTGCAAAGAAATGTGGGACATCCTCCATATTATCCATGAAGAAATTATTTAGGTAAAGAGGGAAAGGTTGGGAACATTAATCTATGAGTATAAAAAATTTAGAATGAAACTTGAAGAGAGCATAAATTAAATGCAATAATAATTCACCCATATCGTGAGTCATATGAGAACTCTAGGAAAATCATTTTTAAATGAGGAACTAGTTGTAAAAATTCTTAGATGCCTAAACCAGATCTAACGGTCCAATATCATTGTGGTTTATGAATCTAAGGATTTGGCGACTATAGACACACAGAAGCTCTTTTTGGAAAATTGTAGGAACACGAGATGGAACTAAAAAGACTTGTCGATAATGAAGAAGATGACAAGAAAAAGAAGAAAAGTACCACACTAAAAGCCACAAGCATTAAAGATATGGACACAAAAGATAAATAATTTCAAAGTAAAATTAATGAGTTCATGGAATTCATGTTTTGAAATCCAAATAACTCCTAAAGCATGAAAAAGAAACCTCAAGGCTCCATAAGCACAATGAAGAAAGCTCCCTGTCTATTCCTACATGTCATTAATGCAGAGAGAAAGGGCGTATACGGCCAAACTGCCCTTAAAACCTGAGAAGAAACCAAAATCAAAGAAAGTTCAAGAAATCCAAAAAGAGAGCATACATATCCTGGGATAACGTTGACATGGAATCTTCGGATAAAGAAGAAGAAAAACTATGTCTCACAAAAAACCATCATGACGATGAGGTAACCTCTTACTTTTCCTATCAAGATTTATTTCGCATTTTTAAGAAGCTAACAAAAGAAACGAGTAAATTAGAACAAAGTATCTTTGCCTCCAAATACACTATCTCTTCCCTTGAATTGAAAAATAAATACATGTTGGAAGAAATAGAAAATCTTAGAGATATACAATATGATCTAATTCAAAACTCTTTTTTATCTCATAATGCCTTAGACGAATCTATCAAGTGTGATCAATGTGACATTTTGAAAAATAAAATTGATGATCTTCAAAGGGTGTATTTCATATGGTTGGTCTTGGTTATGAACCTAAGAACAATAGTAAAAGATTTAGCAATCTTTGCAATGACTAACTAACAACTAAATGATAAGCCCTAAAATGTAATTATTGTAATAAAAACGGTCATATTGCCATGTTCTGCTTTACAAAAAGAGTCATGAGAGCAAATGAGGACATCCTCCTTCATACTTTTATAAACAACATTATGAACATAAAAATAGAAAGATCTCTACTCATAATATATATTACATTAATATAAAATGATCAAAAAGATATGGGTACCAAACGTAGAAAAGTCAAATTGTGATGCAGATGATGATACCGATAGTTTTTTTGCAAGTGACACAACTGAGGAAATAAATATGTTTTATTGTTCCACTTTTACGATGGAAGAAATCTCTTTGGATAATAAAAAAAGACAAAATAGTTTAATCTTTAAGTTTTGGTAAGATCTGTAATCTTACCCTTTATTTGTTCTATTAAAACTTTATTGCACAAGTTACTTAGCATTAAGTAAGTTGTGTAACAAAGGTAATATAGTATGTTCAATTATTTTATATGCATGGTCTTTAAAAACCTTAATATAAAATATTTTAAACTTCTTTTCAAAAATACCATGACTATAGAAGAACTTATACATAATACATTTGGTGAACTAAACCCTAGTAGGTAAAAGTAGAGGTTGTTAATTGTGCATATATCTCTGTAAAACATCCTTGGAAGATGATGATCAAGGGAAAGAAAAATATCAAAGACAAGAGGATGTTCGAACTCCAAATGGGGAGACTCAAGTTGAAGAAGTTAACTTATAGAATTAATGTCTAAGAATGTAGGACCATTAAGGACCCCTTACCCCTTCAGAATTTTAATGAAGATATTTCTAAGGGAATTACATCTCAACACTCCCTTAGCAAGATTAAAATCAAAAGATGGGAGAGCATTTTGTACTATCTTAGGTGTTGACATTAATATTAACATTCAATGATTGCAATAGTGGAACCTATTAGAAGGATAAGATGATAAATTTGTTATAGATTTATCAGTCTCATAGTGGGACTAACTCTCATATCAAATGACTCATAGAGAAGGAAAATTGACAATGGTTTGCCATTCCCTCGAAAGGAGAAACTTCTCAAGATACATTAAGGATATGAGGTAGTAAAATTAATAGAGATTGAAAATTGTAAAACTATAATTGATTCTCTAGTAAGTGATTTATTAATCGCCTAGTCAATTAAATTAATTTTCTACTAACTTGTGGCAGAGTTTTAAGTGCCTTTGGAGCAAAGGGGTGCCAAATTCAGTACGCCTAAAGCCCAAAATTATTCTAAGGCCAAAGGAAAATGAAAAGAGGTTGCCCAGAACACTCCTAAGGGAAAATAACTATCCCTTGGAGAAATCTTAGCAAGAAAGAAGTAGACAGCAGAATTCCCTTTCAATTTTGAAAGCTTCAAAGACTTTTGAGTTCTGTTCGAGAAAGAATCAAGTGGAAGAAGTTTTCCTTAAGCTTACCTACCATTTGATTTAAAAGTTGGATGCTACCTTCCATGGAGAGAAATAAAATCTTAGATCCTATTTTTTACTCCTTATTATGGATTGCACTTATCCAACTATATAAGGTAACATATTCCTTTTACATGGGATCTATGTGCTTTGATTACTTTTTTTACCTTTTTGATTATGACAAATGGGGGAAGTATACTCTCAGGGGGAGTAGAGTATACTCTATGCTTAATTTAGGGGGGAGTTTAATCACTCCAAATATACTTGCTTGCTTCTTTTACCTCCCCCGAGAGATGTATTGTCATCATAAAAAGGGGGAGAATATGGTTGTATGGACTTGCAAGATATGAAGATGAACGTACCGCAAAAGATCCATCTAAAGTTTTATCGACGACAACGCATGACAATAACTTTTAACCTCGATGATTGTGATATAAATAAAGAAAGCATCTTAAGACTCATCAACAAAATAAGAATCAAGATCAAAGTGCATTTGTAATCAGAAGTTGTCTAGCAAAATATTATATTAGTGGTCAAAAGTGTGAAAGCTCGTCAAGTCATGTCGGTGTGTCTGTCTATCTGAGTGGCCTGAGTATTGTAAAAGTAAGGAAGTAACTTAGAATTACTAAGGCAACTCAGACACACACACACCTAAAAATATCCTCTCAAATTATTTAACTTGTAAAACTAAGTTTCTAATCCAAGATAAGTGATTCAAAGTTATCCAAACCTTTTTAAAACCATTTTTAACTAATCAATCAATTGGAAAAAAAATTCAGAGTCAGACAATCGATTGGAGAATTAAGCCAATCAATCAGAAAAGTGTTAACCGATGATAAGGATAACACATTAATGACTTGCAATGGCTCTATATCCTAAATTTCCTATTTGGCCTTGCTAATCGATTAGAAATGAGCTGATCAATCGATTTGAGAGTTATGCTTATCGATTGACTCATTAATTTAGCCCATGGATTATTTCCATTTTTTACTTTTCCAACTAATATATAAGGGAGTTATGCCTCCTATTCATAATACACCATTTTCTTATGTTTTACATTTTCTTCGGAATTTATCTCTCTAATTTCATTCTCTCTCTCTAGAAAATATTTACTTCACTTGATATTGCCTTAGTGATTGTAAGTGAAGTTTTGCTTGTGAGGAAGAACTTTTTTTTAAGTGGTCACGTTGGTTGTTTAAATTATTAAGAATGTGATACTCTTGAGAGATCTGGTTTGGCTCGTGAGATTAAACTATCATAAAATCTATGTGGTTGGTTTCTTAAGCTTTTTTGGAAAAAAAATTGTTTTGTTTATTGAGATAAGCCATAAATCTCTAAACGGCTCGTTAGCTTACTGATTCGTTGTCGCACACGAGTCTAAAAAGAGTTAATAAAAAATATATTTTAGGGAAGCGACACTTGAGTTATAAAAGGGTTTTTTTAGGTTTAGTGAAATTCAATAAAATTTTGTATAAGTAAAAATCAATCAATATGTTGAATCAACAACTCTGAACTATTAGTTCTTTGATTTAATCTCTAATTTCTATTCTATTCCTGTTTAGTTATATAGTATATTAAGCAAGCTTCAGTCTATCCTATGCGACTTCGAGTTCCTATTACTAGATAAAGCATCATGGTTGACGGTGAGTTATAGTTAGACAATCAAGCGTAGTAAAACTATAATCTATCAATTATACCCTAAGAAACCAAATTCTATCAAACTAAATTATATCAATTCCACCAACATTCGAATTAAGCATTAGAATTCAAATAAAATTATTAGGAAAGGAATAACAATAATGAAATTAAAGATATAACATAAAAATCTCAAGTTTTGACGAATTGATGAAACAATGAATCGAAAGAGAAGTTTAGTCGACCATGTAAGAAAAGCTTCAAGCTAATTTGTGTTCTAAATTTTGTGATTCCGCCTCCCTTATTCTGATTCATAATGTCAGAATAAGTATAACAAAGGCTTGAGCTTTAAGAGCACCGAACTGAAAAACATAAGTTTGGCCCAAAACTAACTACTTTACTTTCATTATATATAGAACAAAAACTAATTATTTAACTCTTCTGAACTCCGAATTAGCCTCTAATATCAACATGAAAATTATAGGTTTTTTTTTTTTAACTTTCCAACGCATATTTGCACGCATCAACCGAATTCTCATAGCTCAAATTATGAACTGCACAGTTAGAAAGTGTCAAAAAACGAGTTATTTTGAAAAATAAGCAAAATAAATGAAATACAGCCAAATTTAAACTCAACTTTAAAAACATACTAAAAATGATAAAATTAACGTAAGAAGTTTTAGAATTTTTGAAACACAAAGTAAAATAGGATGTATTAAAATACACAAATCAAATTGTCCCACACTTGAACTTTTGCACTCCGAGCAAAACGTCAACTTCAAATTTTAAAACAGAACAAAAATAGAACATGCAATTTCAAAGACTTTTAGGAACAACGTCGTGGTAAGCAGAATTCACATTCTAGTCTTCAAGGGATATTGTGTTAGTGAGTAACTTCTTGTGACAATCAAAGTAAATAAGAGGACAATTCACCAAAGAATACATCATAAGTGACAATATCCTCACATGATATAAAAATTCTCTCAACTCTCGAGTGTTTAGATTATCTGTTTGCACTCAAAGCAGATCATAAAAGTTAGCATTATCACGAGCTTCAAAAGATTCTAACATTCATACTTGAAATACATACACATAAAGATCAAAAATGACTTTATTCAGGTTGTAATGTGGCTAAGGTAAGGGTGAGTGAAATCCTAATGGGTATTAGACTAAAATTTAAAAGGATAAAAGATAATTGAAAGAAACTACGGGAGTTGAACTAATCAACACTTTTTCACTTTCCAACGACTTCTTTGTAACCATTTTTCTAATTAAATTTTTAGAAGGAATACGATAGTAATATGACTTCTTTCTTCCCTTCTTTTTTTGCCATCTTTTAAAATATAACATATATATACGCATTCAACCACACACAAACTCCAAACAAGACTCCTTCATTCCCCTAAATAGGATTATAATATTTTTTTCACTTTAGGCTTGTAATGATTTATAAACCAAAAATAGAATAAATATGCTCAAAGGGGCTTCAAACAAAGGATGATAATTTCAAGGTTGACTTATTTGGTTAACTGACTAAAAATAAAACAAAAACAAAATACTTTTATCATATTAGTGTACAAATGTAAACAAAGAGTTTCAATAAGAGTCAAGTCAAGTTCTAGAGTAACTAACAAACATGAGTGAAATCACACAAAAAATAAAAAAAAATGAAAATTTATATTTTATCTATTATAAGACTCAAATTCTAACTAGAAAAATTAATCTACCACAAATCAAAGACGAAGCCAAAAATATTTTAGAGTGGGAACAACATATAAAATATGAAAATTAAATTTAACTAATATGCACTATCATTTTACCATTCTTTTATATATATCTTCAATTATATTTAAATATTATTCTATTTTATTATATTACTAATCAAATATTTTTATAAAATATCTATATAATGAATATATATATATATATATATATATATATATATATATATATATATATATATATATATATATATATATATATATATATATATATATATATATATATATATATATATATATATATATATATATATATATATATATATATATATTACACCATACAACTCAATTATACTCTTACAATTATAAACAACCTATTACATTTTAATTATAACCTATATTCCTTCATTTTTAATATAAATTATTTATGAACTTTGTTAAATGCAATTAAATTATGTTATTACCTTTCCAAAATTAACAAAATTTATTTGTAAAGTCACTTTAGTTGTATTTTTGAGTTATATCATTTTATTCTCTTAATGTATAAATACTTTTGTAATATTCCCAATTCCAATTAATACCAAAATTACTATTCATCCAATATCATTCTTTTCTCTCTAATTCTCTCTCAACTTCATCTTCCCCAATTTCTTTTCTTCCACCATTGTCAAACCTTCAATTTGAGTTTTATATTCTACCATTTGGCATCACAAGCCTTGGTTATTGATCCTAATCCGCTGCAACAATGACAACCATTTCCAATGATCGAATTCCCACCAATCTCCCGATTCTTGATTCGAAGAACTATGATAAATGGGCGAAACAAATGAAGGTCTTGTTTGGTTATTAAGAGGTGCTTGAGATCTTCGTCAATGGAGTTACACAATTAGGGGCAGAGGCTACCGACGTTCAAAGAATTACACACAAAGAAGAGAAGAAGAAGGATTACAAAGCCCTATTCTTGATTCATTCGTGTGTTGATAACGACAATTTCGAGAAGGTTAGCGATTGTGAATCGGCGAAGTAAGCATGCGAAATCTTGGAGAAAGCATATGTCGGTGCCGTCAAAGCGAAGGTTGTAAGGTTACAAACTTACAAGCGACAATTCGAGTTAACACAAATGGAAGATAAAGAAACGATCAACGACTACATTACGCGCATTACCCGGTTAGTTAATCAAATCAAATCTTGTGGGGAAACGATTCTTGAGCAGAATGTTGTATCGAAAGTATTGCGTTCGTCAACGTCACATTTCGACAACATAGTTGTGGCTATTGAAGAATCAAAGGATCTAACAACTTTGAGCAAGTATGAATTGCAAAGTTCGTTAGAGGCACATGAACAAAGGATGGATGAGAGAGGCACCGACAAAGCCAAAGCGGAGATTGCTTTGCAAGCGCGTTTCAATGAAAAGAATAAGAGGTCGAAAGGAAAATTTGCGGCGAGAGGTAAATCAAATTTTTCGAATTTTGGTTCAAATGATTCGCAAAATTCAAAGCATTCGACGAGTGAAAAGGGTGAAAGTAGCTCCAAGGATAGTGGTCATAGCAATGGTTTTAAGAAGCGTTATGTGAGTAAGGTGCAATGCTATAAGTGTAGAAAGTTTGGACACTTTGCAAATTTGTGTCGTGGTAAATCGAATGAGAATCACAATAATGAAGCCAAGGTTGCTAGGGAAGAGGTAGATGATGAGGACACACTTCTAGTAATGATCACGAAGGAGAGTTATGGCATTATGGATTTTCCGAGCAGCAACTACAGTAGTGACAGTTTGTGGGACAACAGCTGTTCCGAAAAATAGCGAGAAAACGCATTCGGATCGAAGTGCATTGGTTACCGTTCGTGATGGAGTCCAAGGGAGAGATGAGTGGTACTTGGATTCCGGTTGTTCAACACATATGACGGGTCGAAAAGATTGGTTTGTGCAAATCAATCAATCAATCAAGAATTTCAAATCCATGGTGGAGCGCCAAAGTGGTCAGAAGCTCAAAATTCTCAAAACGGATGGTGGAGGTGAGTATACCTCTAGTGAGTTTGGGAAGTTTTGTGATCTTGAGGTAATTGTACGTGAGGTGGTGCCTCCTTATACGCCTCAACAAAACGGGGCTGCCGAGAGGAAAAATCATACAATAATGAACATGGTGCGTAGTATGCTTCGTGGGAAAAAATTCCTAAGGAATTATGGGGTGAGGCCGTGTCTACAGCCACCTACTTGTTGAATAGGTGTCCCACTAAGAAGCTGGAGAAAATCACACCGGAAGAGGCTTGGAGTGGCTTCAAACCGAATTTGAATCATTTGCACGTTTTTGGATCGATTGCATATCGTCATGTACCGGACCAACTTCGGAAGAAATTGGATGATAAGGGTGAGAAGATGATATTTGTAGGATATCACTTTACTGGAGGGTACAAGTTGTTCGATGAAAAAAAATCAGAAGATCTTCATAACCCGGGATGTGACTTTTGATGAAGTCAAAAGTGCAGAAAATGCAGCAGTAACCGATTATCCTACCAACAGTAATCGATTACTCACAGAAAAATAGCGGCATCAGTTTTTTGAAATCACTGATGCGGAGGCTTCCGACACCGCTGTACCGGCACCTACAATAGTGCAAAATGATGTTGTTAATAATGGTAGGCCAGTGAGGCAAAGAACCTTGCCTCATAGACTCCGAGATTACGAAAGATTCCAAGATAACGAAGTGAATAACGATGGTGATTTTGTTCATTTCCCGCTTATGGCCGAACCCGAACCGGTAAATGAGGAAGAAGCCTTAAGTGATCCTAAGTGGATATGTGCAATGAAAGAAGAGCTGGAATCTATTGAGAAAAACGACACTTGGGAGTTGGTCGATTTAGCACTTGGAAAGAAACCAATAGGTGTGCGATGGGTCTATAAGGTTAAAGCAAATCCCAAAGGTGAAGTAATCAAGCACAAAACTCGATTAGTGGCGAAGGGATTCTTACAACGAGAAGGTATAGACTATGAGGAGGTATTCACACCGGTGGCTAGATTAGAGACTATTCGTTTGGTTGTTGGTATTGCGCATAACAACAATTGGATGGTTTACCAAATGGATGTCAAATCTGCGTTTTTAAATGGTCCTCTTGTTGAGGAAGTCTATATGGGGCAGTGATCAGTGCATTTTGATGCACGTTCTTCCATTTTTGTACTTAAGCATTTCTTCGGTTTTCTTTGATTATTTTTATGTTTTAATGTGTTTTCATAATTTATTTTATTTTTGCACTTATTTAATTTTCGTATTTAATTTTCAGTATTAGCAGCTTTCGTAAGAAAAATCATATCTTGAGCTAGGAGTATCGGATTGAGACGTGCTACCAGCCGATGGAAAGCTAAGAAAAATATCTACAACTTTTGTTCAGAAGTCGAGAGCTAAATCAAACTGTAGCAGGGCCAGAAATTTCATTGAAGCTGCTGCATTATTTTTATATTTTGTTTGGGTTAGTTGTATTGGGCCAGTTTTTGTAATTTTCGGGTTGGATCCTATAAGGGCCCGAATTTACCTTTTATTTATTAGGTCTTTTACTACTATAGAAATCCGAATTCTGAATTTTGATGAGACATTATTGCTTAGAAGATTTCATGGAGAGTTAATTCCAAAAGAGCTGATCTGTTGTATTTGAATTCCACTTTGAGGTTTTTAATAATTTCACTTTAATTTCGATTTCTTTTCAATTCTTCCTATAAACTCGTTTGCTTAATTCGATTACTTTCGTTTGCTTAATTCGATTGTTTCTTATAGGATAGAGTTGATTAAATTTGATTGTTTGTATGATCCTTAACTATAATCACGTTAGCGTAGCTTTTTCGTTATCGTGTTTTATTAAGTCGCGTTTGCTTAATTCGCGTCTGCTTAAATCCGTTTGCTTAATTTAGAAATTAGGAACATACATCATATAATACCAATTTGCGCTTGTCAGTGGGCATTGTAATCGAATGGGATTGAATTCGCTAGGGAATTAAAATTATAAGAATCGATGATGAGTCAGAAATCGATACAATAAATTAGCTTATTTATCAATTTTGATTTTACCTTTAATAATCATCGATTTAAGTTTTGAACCTTAAAACCCCCATTATTTTCATTCAATTGGTTATAACATTTAAGAGTCCTTGTGATACGATATTCGAGTGTCGCTTCCGTTTTACTACACTTTTAAACTCGTTTTTGACCCGTGTGCGACAACGGATCAAATTGGCGCTGTTGTCGGGGACTCTTGTAGATCTTAACCAATATTATAATTTTAGGTATTGTGTTTTAGCATTTTTTTTCTCTAAACTTCTTGTGTCTTGGTCTTTTTGCGGTTTAGGATAAAAACAAAATTTGTTTTTAAACAAATTGTCTCAGATTATTCCGATTTTTTATCGATTCATTAGGAAAAAATAAGTAATCAAAACCCTCTATAGATGCCGCCCTAAAAAACCGAAATTCCTTATTTTTCTATTTTTTATGATTTATTTTCTGTTTTGGTAGTTTTAAAAAAATCTGAAAAAATTCTCAAAATTCTTAATTGACGTAATTAGATTAATTTTTGTGTTTTTGTATTTTTTGCATTTTATTTTAATCGTTTTTTTCGTATTTCAATTGTTTGTTCTTAATAGGGACATTGTCGGTATTTTCCTATTTGTTGCTGCATTGTTGAATTAGTTGTGTTTTCTCATTGTTTGTTGATTTTTTTTTCTTTTCTATTGAGTTTAACATGAATGACTAAAGAACTCTCAGAGAACTTGTTGCCCATGATGTTGATTATAATGATTTGTGTATTGATAAGACTCCAGCTGCGGCCAAATCCTTGATTGAGAAGATGTCACTTAACTTCCAACAGTTCACAACAAGAGATAATTTTTTGGTCCAAGCAAAAGGTGTGAATGAGATTCAGGTTTCTTCTTTCAACAAAGCTCTAGAAACCAGAATTGATGAACTTACCTCTTTAGTGAAACAATTGATGCTACCCATTCCACCACCACCACCATATAACCCTCCACAGGTAACCACCTTTTTACCTTCTGAACCTTCACTAGAGGAACTTGTCAAGCAAATGGTTGTAAACAGTCTCCAATTTCAGCAGCGAACAAATTCTAGTATTCAGACTTTACAAACACAAATGGGACAACTTGCTACTCAAATAAATAACATGCAAGCCCAAGGGTCGAACCAGCTTCCAGCCCAAACAGTTGTCAATCTAAAGGATTCTAATGATAATGTAAGTGAAATTTCCTTGAGATCCGAAAAAGTTGCAGAACCAGCCCCAGAAAAAATAAAAACATTGTTAGTGTAACACTTGAAAATAAACCTGAACCTTCTATTGTTGTTGAGGTTGAAAAAAAGTATGTATCACCAATCCCTTTCCCATAAAGAGTATTGGAAAATAAGAAGATTGACGAGGAAGAGCATTCTGTTTTTCAAATAGAGTTGGTTTCTGAAGTTGTTAATGACGCTAGTTCTGAACTATTTGCGCTTGATTTTCCATCTCTCTCTGGTTTTGATGATATTTATTCATGTTCTGATTGTACTGACACTAACGTTTGTGTTGTCTGTGCTGAGATTGATGCTGCCTTGCAGGCTGATACATTTCCTACAGGTGAAGTTGTTACCAATAAACTTGTTTTTGCAGTTGATGCTCTTGACATCCCGGCTGCCCCAAACATACCATCCATTGAACAACCATATTCTGTAAAGCCTAAACCACTTCCCAAAGATTCATATTATTCATCAAAACTTCAACTTAAGCAGAAACATAAGAAGGGAATTGGATGGACCATGGCTGACACTCGTGATCTTAGCCCATCCATATATATGCATAGGATCTTACTTAAAGATGAAATAAAAGTAGTGAGGCAGCCCCGTAATCCTTTGATTCTTGATGTTGTGAAAAAGGAGATCACTTTCACGCGCCCATTCAACATTTTTACTTATCAAATATTCTTCTTTGATCCTGGAATACAAGGCGAATGCACTAATCAAAATTTCAAGGTCAATGGATACTACCCAAAGCTACTACATGAGAACCCGACTCTGGAAGAAGAGGCTGTAGAAGAACTCTCTTTGGGAAAGGCTGCTTATGTAATCACTTATCCGCC
Source organism: Lathyrus oleraceus (assembly GCF_024323335.1). NCBI lineage: Eukaryota > Viridiplantae > Streptophyta > Magnoliopsida > Fabales > Fabaceae > Lathyrus > Lathyrus oleraceus. The sequence goes on along the minus strand of NC_066584.1, from coordinate 98,793,444 downwards.
TTGACTTCTCGGGTGTGTTCTTTCCTTTCTCTCACTCTTATTTTATATTTATGCTCTTTCATTGAGGACAATGTATATTTTAAGTGTGGGGGAGGGAACCATTTATTCGTTTGTTTCGTTTGTTTTCCTTGTTTTTGTTAGTGTTTTGTTTGTTTTCAGTCATAAAAAAAATAAAAAAATACATCTTCTTGAAAGTTTTAGGCTATAGACTGACTAATTTGAGATTAGTTTACGGAGACTTGGGAAAAATTCACAAGATCGTTGTCGTATTAACACTGTAAGTCTCCTGCATATGGAAATTGATTCGAATTCTTATTATGTTTTAGCCTTAAATTTTCATTCTCTGACAACTCTTGAGTAGTTTATTTCAGCAGTCAACACCATCTCACACACACTCTATGCAGGGAAGCCGATGAATATAAGTGAGTATTCCGAAAAAGAAAAAAACAAGAGAAAAAAAATAAAGGAATGCACCTTCTAAGTTTGGTGACCCTCACCTGGTCACTTAACCCAACGGTTGTGGACCCTTCAAAAAAAGTTAGAAATAAGACTCTTTTGTAGTTGGTTCAGCGGGTTCTGGTGCTGAACTTGGTAGGGCGGATTACGGTCCGATCCCCCGCAACTACAATTGAGTAAGCAAAGGGTTATGTCACTTAAGTACCAGAACCCCGTGCAGAAAAGGATCAGAGTCACTAACCGGTCGCCTTGCTATGAGTGTGTGGAGATAACGGGCTTAATGTGATCGCGCCTGAATGAAAAAGAGTCAAAGAAGGTTGAGTAAGTTAGGCTTTAATATAATAACATGATTCGAGTTGATTTGTGTATTCAGGAGGTTTATGTCTGCATAACTGTGGATTAGTGTTCTTACAATGTCCTTAGTGTGCAAGAATAGTACCTATCGAAGCAAACTTAACCGAAGATGACTTGTAGCCTAGAATGAGTAACCGTTGATGTGTCTGTGTTTTGTTTTGTTTTTCATTTTGCTCGGAGTGCAAAAGTTCAAGTGTGGGGGAATTTGATCAGTGCATTTTGATGCACGTTCTTCCATGTTTGAATCAGACTGTATCAGGGCCAGAAATTTCGTTGAAGTTGCTACATTATTTTTATATTTTGTTTGGGTTAGTTGTATTGGGCCAGTTTTTGTAATTTTCGGGTTGGATCCTATAAGGGCCCAAATTTACCTTTTATTATATTAGGTCTTTTACTACTATAGAAATCCGAATTCTGAATTTTGATGAGACATTATTGCTTAGAAGATTTCATGGAGAGCTAATTCTCAAAGAGCTGATCTGTTGTATTCGAATTCCACTTTGAGGTTTTTAATAATTTCACTTTAATTTTGATTTCTTTTCAATTCTTCCTATAAACTCGTTTGCTTAATTAGATTACTTTCGTTTGCTTAATTCGATTGTTTCTTATAGGATAGAGTTGATTAAATTTGATTGTTTGTGTGATCCTTAACTATAATCACGTTAGCGTAGCTTTTTCGTTATCGTGTTTGATTAAGTCGCGTTTGCTTAATTCGCGTCTGCTTAAATCCGTTTGCTTAATTCGGAAATTAGGAACATACATCATATAATACCAATTTGCGCTTGTCACTGGGTATTGTAATCGAATGGGATTGAATCCGCTAGGGAATTGAAATTATAAGAATCGATGATAAGTCGGAAATCGATACAATAGATTAGCTTATTTATCAATTTTGATTTTACCTTTAATAATCATCGATTTAAGTTTTGAACCTTAAAACCCCCCTTATTTTCATTCGTTTGGTTATAACATTTAAGAGTCCTTGTGATACGATATTTGAGTGTCGCTTCCGTTTTACTACACTTTTAAACTCGTTTTTGACCCGTGTACGATAACGGATTAGGCAGCCACCCGGTTTCGTGATAAAAAATCAAGAGATGAAGTGTAGCGGTGTATTCGTCACTTTATGATTTATTGATTAAATCAAAAGCAAAGCATACAAAGAAATCGAGTCGCCACCGCACTTTTATTTATCCAAAGGAATGGCTAAAAAGCGAACAAAAGCCTAAGAAGTTTTACACATAGAAAACTAATGAAAAGATCAAAGAATCTGGGTAAGGGGTTAATTACGCAATGGGAAGGTGTTAGGCACCCAAAACGTCCTAGGTACTCCTAGGGAGCCCTTTTCACACTTGTTGTATAAAAATGTTTATTTGTTTATGACATATTGTGCAAACATGATTGGGAAGATGAGAAAAGAATATACAATTTATTATTTTTTGTGTTTGAACGGATGAACCCGTTGCCTACGTACCTTCCATGAAAGGTAAGGATCAAAACGCCGTAGTTCGGCTAAAAGATTTCCAAAATATGAGTGGGTTCATTTTAAAACAAGAGCACTAAGGCTTTTCATTATCAACGGGAGAAAACTCAACCAAGACCAACAATCCACCATGCAAGGATAGCTTCAACATACTAGTGAGGGGTTAACCCTATAATAAGTATGGAAGACTTACAATCAACTCACTAATGATGTGGTGAGATTTGCATCAACCACTATGAGAATTGAAACCTATGGCTAATGTATGAAAACATATCAACAATGGACAAAGCCACAAAACAATTGAATGAGTGAAGTTAATTGATTATGAGTATTTACAAAAGGATGGTCAGAGTATGATTAGTATTCAATTCAGAAAGAAGTGTTATGAAATGGAGTTTGAAAAAGTCAAAGGCCTAAGGCCTAGGTTTCTAATTTGAAAAGAGATGAGAATGTTTGCACAATAGTTCAAAGTTTTTGAATTAACAATGTGAAAAGGGAGTTTTGGAAACACACACAAAAAATGGAAGGGTGAGGAAGTAAAACTTCTTAGATGTTCACCTCTTGAAATCATATGGAAGATGATTCAAGTGTGTCCTTTGGAATGAAACAACAAAGCAAGTAAGCAAATGCAAAGCAAGGTGATACCGGATGCCAATCAATTGACTTACACCAATCTCATAGACAAAGGTGGATACCGGATACCAATCAATGGATTTACGCCAATATCCTAAAACAAAACAATGATACCGGATGCCAATAAATGGACTTATACCAATCTCACAGACAAAGGTGGATACCGGATACCAATCAATGGATTTACACCAATCTCCTAAAACAAAGGTGGATATAGGATACCAATCAATGTATTTACACCAATCTCCTAAAACAAACAAGGATATCAGATGCCAATAAATGGACTTATTCCAATCTCCTAAAGCAAAACAAAACATGGATATCAGATGCCAATCTATCTGGACTTATACCAATCTCCAAAGGATGGTCATAGGAGTACAAATGCCAGCAACATGGACTTACAATTGAATCCTCACATATAACAAACAAACAAGAGCAATAAGCAAAGAGGACATAAGTGGCCAATGAAATGGTCTTACACTCAATCCCTTCCAAATCATAGGAACAATGGCCAATGAATGGACTTACAGTTGATTCCTCAATGGACAAACAAAGATGTCACAGAGATATGAAATGATGATCATGCAATAATGAACAATGAATGATGATAAATGCACAAAGGCAAACAAGCAAACATGTACAGATGGATCAAGCAATCAATCAAACAAAGTCAATTAGCACTCACTATATACAAGCAATTTGGCTCAAGCAAGGGTTAGACTTTAAAGTCAACTGGAATGGGGTAAGTTGTGCTCTTAACCTTAACATTGAGAGTTAAGGTGAAGCAGATGAAATGGAGATGAGGGGTGTGCCTCATAACTCTTATCCCTGGTCAGGGAGAGCTTCAAATGATAGAAGGTGTGGGAGTTCAGAAAGTTGGAACTCTCTCCACAAGTTAATGACTCTATAGATCTTGGGTTAATATCCACAATGCTACAACATGTAATGTGAGCAAAGGGATGACACACTGAATAGTAGGAGATGGACTACACATCTCTTTTATCTACCAATTGCCTTATCAAAAGGACTTTTCCTGCTTGGGGACAAAGATAAACAATCACAAACATTGCCTCTTAAGGAGGACTTCAGACAGGTGCCTGGCCACATAACAAGCCAGGTCTTCCAGACTACATGAAGAAGAGAGGTTATACCTAAATTGGTTAAGCAACCAAGCAAGTTCAAAATGAACTTAAGCAACTAATGTACCTGTGGAAACATCAAACAAATCAGTATACAACTCAGATAAACAACCAACAGTTAATGCAACAGACAACCAATATAGGCAAAGGCATAAGCCACAAGTCAATCCCAATTGAATCAACATCAACCTACAAAACACACATTAGTAATCAAAAGAAAATATTAAATGCTCTCAAGATGAGGCATCATCAATTGTATAACTTGCATGTGCAACCTGAAACAAAGCTTCAAACATGAGAGGAAAACCACTAGGACAAAGCCTAGGGTCAAAGGGGGAGAAATAATTCAAAACAGAACATGAAAATTGACAAGAATCAACTTAAATCAAATAAGAAACTATTCCAAGTGGTCTCATGTCAATATCAATTACCAAAAGAATTTCATAATCAAAACATGTCAAGATAGGCAAGTTGAAACCACATAGAAGCAACAGAATGATCAAAGGCATATTAATTCCAGAATGGCTCAATAAATCTCAAGAAAAATCAAGGCTAAACATAACACATCAAATGATCAACACACCAAAAATCATGGCATTTGGACAAGTATAAGCATGGCAATCAAATTCATCAAGTCAAGGTAAGCATGAACAAGCTCAATGGAGGCATAAATTGATACATCAACTTAAGGCAATCCTAAAACAGATATGACAAATGATAAATGACTCAAACCAAAGCCAAGACAAACTTCAATGTGTCTAGAAAACATGTGCAAAATTTCAAGCTCATATGATAAACATCAAGCATTTCACAAATCATCTAAGTTCAACACTCATCAAAAAGTTCACAAATGGAAATCCAGAAAGAAAAATATCAAACAAATCAGAAATGAATCCTAAAATTCTACAAAAATTCATGATCAATCCTAACATCCAGAATAAGTAACATGCAAAAAATCAGATCATTTGGCATTTATTTGGCATGGTAAATAAAATCAGCAAATCAAGCAAGCAAAGGTGTGACACACATTGTCACATCTTCATTAATCATATCATATCTCATCAACCAGAAATGCTAAAAATGCAAACTCTATACCAAAAGATCATGCAAAGTGTCTAGTTTAAGCATGTCAATTTTCACATTCATTGGATTAACCATCATCATTTCACAAATAAAATGGTAAGCAAGGTGCAAGATAGCATATGCATGAACAATCCCTAGGCTAAAACAATTTTCAACCGAGCACAAATTCTGGAAAAATATCCATAAAATAGTAGACATGATAAGGAACAATGTGCAAAAAATCTCATGTGATTTGGATGATTATTCATTGAGTTATGATTTTTTAAGTGAAAGGAAAAATTAAAAATCATATGAACAAGGCATGGCATGGATACATGAAGTAATGAAATAAAATGCTAAGGTATAATTTGGAAATAGCTCCACCGAGGATCGAACCGTGCGAATATTCAAATTGAGCGCGCTGGCTACATGAAATGCGCCGTTTCATTTAATGACGTGGCAATGCAAGTGAAGGAAGACCAATCAGAAAGCCACGCAAGCTACAACATGGACCAATGCATGGCAACAAACGACGAAACTCATGCAAAACGCGTTTGGACAGATCAAATGAGTTCTGGAAATCTAAAACCCTAACATTCATCATGTGTTCATCGTGTTCATCATCATCAAGAACAAATCATCACATAAATTCACCAAACACATATCAATGGATTCGTCTCACATCACACATCAACAATCCAGTATTGATTTAACCTAATTCTAACTGTATCAAACAAATCGAGCACAACAAGTTTCATCTATCAAACTTCAAATCATCACAACTAATTCATTACTCAACGAAATTCCGATATCTAAAGCTCAGTGTGACCTATGTTCAAAGATCTACCAGAATCATACATCAATTTTATGAATTAAGAGCATCGAAAACTGACCTTCAAGATACAACAGAAGTGAAATCGTGCAATTCAGGCCTTGGCAAGCTGCAACAGATGCTCTACAATGCTTGGATAGATGAATGGATGATGAAGAACAGCTCAATCGTGCTTGCTTTGTCCAGAAATCTCAACTGCCATGGATGTGCATAAGCTTTAACAGTCCATAATTCTTGATGAATGCTTCCAGATCTTGCTTCAACAATCTTCAATAATGCTTGTAGATGATGAACAAATCACGAACCAAGCAAAGGCTATGAAGAAATTGGATGAAAAAGTTGAGAGAGAATTTTCAGATCTGAAATTATGAAGTTGTTGTTATGGTTTTCTGTTAGGATTATGGTTATATACCATCTGTTAATCATGTTTAGCTTAAGCTCTAATCAAATGCTAAGTGAATTAGGGAAATGGGAGTGTTTATGCAAAATGGCCAAAACACCCTCACATGTGCATGGCAATGGAACAGTACCCGAGTCTTGCTTGAAATGCACTTCAAATGTGATTTTGAATCAAATGCCATTGGAAAAATGTAAAGGCAATGCATATTTTTCAAATTGGAAATTTCCCTCCAAAATTCAAGTGAAAAATCCAATATTTTTGTGATGAGAATTGATGAAATATGATGCATGATTTGGATAGTAGAGATCAAGAGAGAAATGTTCCAAAAAGAACCACTGCATTTGGCCTTTTGGTGCAAAAGTTATGCCTTCTTGAAATTCAAATTTGCTTGGCAATGATTGATCCATAATTTCTTAACCACACATGAGAAATGGATGTTCTTGGACTTTTTGGAAAGGTGAGAGCAATACCTTCAACTTTCATGTTGGAAAAAATTTCATTTGAAGCTTTCTTGATGATGTAATCTTGAGGAGAAGACCTTTCCATTTTTGGCAGTTTGAAATTACAGGTCACTTACTATTTTTTGGAAACTTTCCATCTGACCTCAAATTCTTCAATGTTGATATTTGAAATGTCAAATGAGACTTGTGTGGACATGAATGATGTATTTCTAACCATCTCCCACCTTCAAATCCATGATTGAATGCACAGTTGACTTGTGTTGACTTTTCTAGGGTTTCAGCTGACCTAGCTATGCTCAGATGAAATTCAAGCCTCTTCCACTTGAGATCTTGATTCAAAATGATGTCATGGTTCATATGAACTCTTGTGAATGATCATGGTGCCCAAAATCTTCAGAATGGCCACCATCTATTGCTCAATGGCTGCCTTTGACTGTAATTGCTTCATCTGCAAGTAACAAGGTTAGATGACAATATTTTTGTACTTTTGGTTAGTAAACAAATGAAAAGCAATGATATACAAATGCAAAACATGCTTGGTGATCAAGAACCACACTCAAAAGATAACCCACCCACAGGGAAGGAGGCAAGCATGGTGCACAATGATCCTTGAGGCAATGATATGATATGATATGATGCCATGAGGGATCTTAGGGACAAAATTGGGGTCTTACAATGAAGTATTACAAGCTACACAAGGCGTTGTATGGTTTGAAACAAGCTCCAAGAGCTTGGAACAAACGTATTGACGACTTTCTTATTGATATTGGTTTCAATCGATGTGTATCCGAACATGGAGTTTATGTGAGATCGGATATGAATGATGGTGTTATTATAATTTGCTTGTATGTTGATGATCTCTTGATTACGGGCAGACATGACAAGAGTGTTTCAAGGTTTAAAAGTGAGCTCATGAGAGAGTTTGAGATGACGGACCTTGGTGTCATGAATTACTTCCTTGGCATAGAGTTTCACAAGTCAAAAGTGGGGATGCTTATGCACCAAAGGAGGTATGCTCTAGATATTTTGAAAAAGTGTGATATGGAGCATTGTAATGCTTCTATTACACCTTGTGAGGCTAGAGTGAAGCTGTCCAAAAGTGATGAGGGGGAGGATGTCGATTCCAACGCTTTACCGGAGCTTGATTGGATCGTTACGGTATTTGTGCAATACGCGACCGAATTTGGCTTTTAGTGTCGGTATTGCGAGTAGATTCATGGAGAGACCTAAGATGTCCCACTTGGCGGCAGTCAAGAGGATCCTTAGATATGTGAAAGGTACTCTTGGCTGCGGAATTCTCTTTCCCGCATCGGACACGGGGCGTAAGTGCAATTTATTTGGCTACACCGATTCTAAATGGTGCGGAGATAAAGATGACCGAAAATCGACGGCGGGGTACATCTTTATGTTTGGTAGTACACCAATCTCTTGGTGCTCGAAAAAGGAACCGGTTGTAGCACTCTCTTCTTGTGAGACCGAGTACATTGCGACGTCGTTAGGTGCGTGCCAAGCTATGTGGCTTATGAATCTATTGAAGGGATTAGGATGTGGTGATGATGCTGCCACCACATTGTTTGTAAATAATGTTTCCGCAATAAATCTTGCGAAGAATCCGATTGCACACGGAAGGAGCAAGCATATTGAGATGCAGTTTCATTATTTGAGAGAATTGGTCGGTGATGGAAAGCTTAGATTGAGCTATTGCTGAAGCGAAGACCAAGTCGCGGATTTGTTGACAAAGGGTGCGACAAATGATGTGTTCAAGAGGCTGAAAAAGTGCTTGAGCATGGTGGATTTGGAGCAACTAAAGTGAGGTGGTGTGTTAAATGCAATTAAATTCTGTTATTACCTTTCCAAAACTAACAGAATTTATTTGTAGAGTCACTTTAGTTGTATTTTTGAGTTGTATCATTTTATTCTCTCAATATATAAATACTCTTGTAATATTCCAAATTCCAATTAATGCCAAAATTACTATTTATCCAATATCATTTTTTTCTCTCTAATTCTCTCTCAACTTCATCTTCCCCAATTTCTTTTCTTCCACCATTGTCAAACCTTCAATTTGAGCTTTATGTTCTAACAAACTTTTCATACGGATTATAAAATATAATCATTGATATATAAAAAAATTATACTTTTTTTATAAAAAAAACTCTCCATTGAATAGTAGTATAAAAGATAAATTCATAAGACATTATAGAAAAAACAAAATAATTATATATATATATATATATATATATATATATATATATATATATATATATATATATATATATATATATATATATATATTATATATATATATATATATATATATATATATATATATATATATATATATATATATATATATATATATATAATATATATATATATATATATATATATATATATATATATATATATATATAATTTGTCCCAATTTCATCTAATGTTGAAGTGAAAATTGCAGAGCATATATTGATTTAATTTAAGAAAAAACAATATCTTAGTTAAAAGTCCATTTAAAAAGCAGAGGACCATTTACATTATAATACTATATAAACACATGAATTGTTTGTGGGGGCAATGACCGACATACTTGCAAATGTAGCTCTGTCCCTACTAGGGTCGGCCCTGTGCATGTGCAGCATGTGCTGCAGCACAGTGCCCCAAAGTATAGAGGACCCTAAATTTTAAATTTTTAAATTTTTTTTTATAAATATTAATAAAAATAAATAAAATATTATTAAAAAAATCAATAATTGAAAGAAATGTTATGATAAAAACTCAAAATAATTATAATTAAATTTATTTTTAACTAATACATAATTGTATTTTTAATATATATATTTTTAATTATTATAATTGTATTTTTTAAAAAATATGAACCCATTTTCAAAATTAGAACGAGGCCTCCGATATGATTGGGCCGGCTGATCCGCTGTCGCACACGGGTAAAAAACGAGTAATAAAATATAGTAAACGGGAAGCGACACCTCGAGTATCGTATCGCAAGGATTCTTGTATTATTCTTAACCTAATGAAATCGATTGAAGGGGGTTTATGTTTTAGTGGTCGATTTAGAAAACAAAGCAAAAAAAAGTGATTAAAATAAGCGATTGTAAAATAAGTCAATCTACTGTTTTCGGTTTCCGGCTAATCATTGGTTTTTACCTACCAATTCTCTAAGCGGCTTCGATCTCTATTTGATTCAAATTCGATTGACAAGCGCAATGGATATATGACAGATTTATATTCCTATATTCTGAATTAAGCAAACGGATAAATACAATCGTGAATTAAGCAAACACGATTTATAAACGCAATTTAACGACAAGGCGACGAAAACGGCGATTAATAGTTAGGAATGCAATCATATAAATTTAATCAAAACCATTCCATAAAATACAGATTAAGCAAATGAAATTTCATAGAATAGAATTAAAAGAGAACGAAATTAAATTGATAGAATAAAAACCTCAAAGCCTTGGAAATTCGGTTACAGCAGATTGACTATAGGAGATTAGTTCCTCTTCATGATCGCACAAAAGCAAAAAAAAATCGTGAATAATGTGTATTTGCTACATTACCGCGACCTCCCTTTTAAATAGAATAAGGGTTTCACTTATAATTCAAATTGGGCCGAAAAACCTAAATTCGGCCCAACAAATGGTCCAAAAGAAAATATTTTCTAAAGTACGAAACTTCAATGAATTATTTGAGACGTCTTCACTCTGAGTCAGCTTTTGTCTTCAACATAAAAGTTGTAGCTCTTTCTCTTAGCTTTCCAACGTATGTCATAACTTGCAAAACGACATCCCGTAGCTCAAGTTATGATCCGAACAGTGGACAGGTATCAAATAACCGCTAAAACTGAAAATAGTAAACTAAAATAGATTAAAGGAAAACATGAACTTAAATCTAAAAACATAATAAAATAGTAAAATAAGCAAAAAAACTAGATAAATTCCTAAGTACAATTAAAGAATAATGTGCATCAAAATGCACTTATCAAATTCCCCCTCACTTGAACTTCTGCACTCCGAGCAAAATTACAATTTCAAAACAAAAGGAAAGAAAACAGAGCATGCACTTCCAAAAGTTTTCAAGATATAAGGTATAAGAATAATTCTAAGTCTAAGCTTCAAGAATATGGTGTTAGTAAGAAACTTTTTGTGACATTCAAAGCAGATAAAAAAACAGATTACCAAAAAGTACATCAACAGCGGTAAGATCCTCACAGGATATAATTCACTCAACTCTCAAGTGTTTAGATTAAATGTTTACACTCAAAGCACAACATGAAAATAAGTACTACCATAAGCTTGAAAGGACTCTAACATCCTGTTAACATGATACATCTCTAAGGCATGTTGAAGGCGTAATTAATGAAAGGGTCTTGTGAATTTAGGGTTTATACCCCATCAAAGGGTGGAGATGTGCCTGAAATAAGCAAGAGTTGAGAAAAACGTAAGTTATCAAGGGATGAAGCCGACAAAGGAAGCATGTTTGGTCGAAAGGCCATTCCGTCAACTGAAATGAAACTTGGGACTTAAGGAATTTTGGATCATGCCAAACACATAGAAGAAAACGTCGCCCTAAATACCTGGGCGGGAGAAATTTGAAATTTGAAAATGACTAGCAGTTACAAGAAGGATAAAGCGCCCGAATATGAAGCAGTTTGTAGAACGTGGATAGAGCAGTTTGCAGATCGTGTGGCACGGCGTCTGCTAGTTTCTAGGAGTTTTGGCATGTAGGAAGTTTCTTTAGTTTAGTATAAATAGGATATCCCACGAGGGGGCTAGGGGTGTTCACCTTGTACTAAAAAAATCACTTGTAAGAAACTTCTCATTCCCAGCGCGAGGAAGCAAGAGTTTTTAAGAGTGCTATGTACGTGAATCACCAAAAGTGTGTTCTTCGTGTACGTCTTTTGAATGTTGTAGTACTGTCGGTCACGAGTCACCCATAGGCTATAGCATTGTTTAAACCTTTCGTGTGGAAAAAACCTGTGCTTGTTCAATACTTTGTCAGGAGCCGTTCCTCACAAAGTTGTTCCGTCGAATTGAATAAGCCACACTTGTACTAGCACATGTCCTAGGATCAACTGGTCAATCCTGCAAGTAACCCTTAAGTTTCAAGCCCTAGGGAGGACCAACGGTTGTTTACCAATTTCCACAGTAAACAAAATGGCACGCCCAGTGGGACGGTGCTAGTGCAGTTGTGAAATTGCATGAAACTTAGAAGTGGCAAACTATATAGTAAGCCACGGGAAACTTTGAAAATGTCAAATCCCAATACAGATGAAGTGCCACAAGGGACTTTGTCCACTATGGAAACAGTAATTTCACAGGTTGCCACTTTGCCGCTGATGACAAGTGCAACCCCAACGATGTCGACTACGGGTGCGGTTGGAACATCAATTCCTCTACCTCCACCGGGGGGTTCAGGATCGACGATAACGACGTTTAGACCTTATGTGCCTCGCTTTGGCACCACAAATCCTCTTTATGGAATGCCGTATTCCTTAATGCCAGGATATCAGTCGACATCAAGTGCAACATTGTTTTCAGACAACGCTCCAAACACGAATCCCTCCTTGCAAGGATCAACGCAAGGGGGTAATGTTAGGAATAATACTCAGAACAAAACCATGCCGCTGTCGAACACTTCAATAGCGGTGTTGAGGCAGCAAATGGATGATAGTAACCATGAGTTGGTTAACATGTTAACCAATCAAATGGGTACAGTTTTCAATCCAGTGATACAGGAATCTGCTGAAATGAATAGGCAGGTGGCGAAACAATTGACGCGCTTGTGTAATTTTCTATCGCACCGGCTCGACAGATGGCGCAAGTGGCTAGGCAAACCGTTCCTATCCAGATGGATATAGGGGTAGCAGAAGATGATACAGTCCACGAAGGACAAATCCTTAGACCCCAATAAAATCAAGGCGTTGAATCAAGAGTCGCAGGACGTAACTAGATGGTATTGGTTAACCGACACCAAGATGCTGATCAAATTGTCGATCAACATCGACAAGAAGACTTAGTAGTAGAAAATAATTTGAAAACTATTGTCGAAAGGATTATGGCTAGAAATGGTATGGGTGCCACATTGCAAAGGCCACTGTACGCCTCCCCGTTGGCTGAATTTATTCTCCAAGCCGAGGCACCTAGAGGAATGAAAGTGCCTAAGTACACTAAGTTTGGGGGAGAATCTGGTGAATCGACAATAGAGAATGTTGCCAGATATCTAACAGAGTCAGGAGATTTAGCTCATAATGAGTGTTTGAGATTGAAAACTTTCCCTCCTCTCTGACTAAGGTTGCCTTCACATGGTTCACTTCTTTGGCCCTAAGTTCAATCGATTCGTGGGCCAAATTGGAAAAGAAGTTCCATGAACAGTTTTACGAAGGACACTCCAAAATTAGTTTGGCAGAATTGTCTAGTATCAAGAGAAGGTTTGCTGAGAGCATCGACGATTATCTGAATCGATTTAGATCATTAAAAGCCAGGTGCTTTACGCAAGTGCCAGAACATGAACTTGTTCAGATGGCTGCAGCGGGTTAGATTATTCCATTAGGAAGAAAATAGACCCAACTTTTGTGAAAAGTATGTCACAATTGGCTGATAGAGTCCGACATCTCGAACGGCTAAGGTTAGAAAAGGTTAGACACAATAAGGCTAAGAAAGAAAAAGTAGCGTTTGTCGACTATGACGCGACAGACCTAATATATGAGGCTGATTATGCCTCATCGACCGAATTAGAAAGTTGACGTGGCTGAGTTAAAGTCAGGATCTGCCTATGAGTGTCGATCATTACTTCATGCGCAAGGAAAGAATCATGTCGATAACAATCCAAAATTCCCTTCGAAAACTTATACTTTTGATGTGACAAAGTGTGAGGAAATTTTTGATCTGTTGGTCAAAGATGGTCAAATGATGGTGCCACCTGGCACTAAAATACCACCATTTGAAAAAAGACAGAATAGAGGATTTTGTAAGTATCATAACTACTATCTTGGTCATAATACCTCTAATTGTTACCTTTTCAGGGATCTGGTTCAGAAAGCGATTTAAGAAGGCAGGCTGAGATTTACTGGCCGCAGAATGAAGATCGACACTGATCCCCTCCACCAGGAGGAAGCTCTATTCGTGGAGTCAGTCGAGATCAACATGGTCGAGATCACCGAATACGATGAGGCCGACATGCTGGAGCAAACTGGTGAAAGCCCGGATATCGACATAGTTGAAGTTTACCCAATGGCTGATGAAGACTTGGTAGATTTCCTGTATCGCTGCAAGAATAAGGGTTCACAAGTTTGCCTGTGCCCTAGATGTGGTGCTTTCATCGACAAAATAGCCACGGAAAATTTCCAGAAGCTACAGTTGGGCAAAAGCAAAAGAAACGGGCCGAACAGAGAGCATCAGAATGAAAGAGGCTCAAAAAAGGTTGTGGAAAATGCTTAAGCGAGGCCTAGGAGCTTCGTATCGTCGGCAAGTATCCCTAGAGGCACTTGGGTCAAACCTCAGGAAAAACAAGAAACCCCTTAAGGGGCTGCTGCTGCTAGAGGAGGTCTAGCAATTAATTACAGGCGCGAGTTCAAGTCTGAAAAAAGGGCTCATGTTTCTGAAAATTATTTGGGGAAGAATCCCATGTCAAGGACTCAATGGAGACGCTTTCAGAGGCGTAAGCAGGCCGAGATAGAGGCTAATAGAGGAATAGCTGGAAGAGGCATGGCCAGTGGGGTGAATGCTAGAAAGAAGTTTGTTGTGAAGGTCGACACAGCAGCAAAAGAACGGATCAGAGAGTATGTCCGTCGACCAACTGAGAAATGTTCTGATGAAGTTACTGATGACTTCAATTCAGAATCTGAAGCAAGTCTGGACATCTTGGTCAACGTGGTGTCAATTCTACCATAAGAATATAATTGTGTGACTGAAGTGAAGGAGTCGGTAGACGATGCTGACACTGAAGAAATGGATTTACACCAGCCAAGCTATTTTGTGTTAAATGATGGTTCTGCTGAAAGCCAAGAAGCAATTTTCAAAAGGCCCACGATGACTATGAAAAATCATTTGAAACCGTTTCTGATTAGGGCCAAAGTGGAAGGCGTAACTATCAACAAAGTCTTGGTCGAGTGTGGCGCCACTATCAACATCATGCCACACCATATTTTGAGGAAGATTGGCAAGTATGATACTGACATCAGATCCAACAACGTGGTCTTGTCTGACTACGGGGGAAAAACGAAAAGCACCATGGGTGTGATTATGGTGAATATCATGGTTGGTTCAATAACTAGACCGACACTGTTTATGGTGATAGATGCTAAGCCAAGTTACAACTTGTTATTTGGCAGAGAATGGCTCCATGGTGTCGGAGCCGTGCCATCTTCAGCACATCAAAGATTGGTGATTTGGAGAGAAGATGGAGTGGTCGAAAATATCGAAGCCGACCAAGGATACTTTATGGCTGACGTAAATAATGTCGGCAAGAAGGAATTCAAGAGAAAGCTGGCCAACATTGCTCCTTGCTTTCCAGCCGAGGATGTGTATGCTAATCTGAGTGAAGCTTTTGTTTCTCTAACTCTACACGAGACTCATGGCTTCATTTGGGATGTGGAACGTTTGGATGATCCATCCTATACAGGTATCCGGCCGACAGGCTGGGGAGATGTCATAGATGATGACTGAGCTAGAAGCTCTAAAAAGGATTTTGGCATACGTTGCCGAGAACAAAATAAAATCGGCTCTAGAGGCTGAAGAAAACATGGTTGTCAAAGCCTATGTGTTAAAGAAAGAAGGTAATTTGGCTATTGAGCCAGAACTCCCAGATAAGCCAGTTTTGGCTAAGGGAAACGTCAACATGCAACGTTTGGACTGTATTTATGACGATGAACCTCTAGGGTTTGAAAAAGACCCAAATGCACCAGAGAAAATGCGACCAAAAGACCCCTTGGAGGAAGTCGACCTTGGCGAAAATGGCGAAAAAAGGCCAACATACATCAGCGCTAACATCGACAAAGAACTAAAATATGAGGTAATATCCTTACTTAAAGAATTTAGAGATTGTTTTGCTTGGGATTATAACGAAATGCCTGGTTTAAGTAGGGATTTGGTCGAACTAAAGCTGCCAACAAAAGCTGGAAGAAAACCAGTAAAGCAGACACCTAGGCGTTTCGCACCAGAAATCATGGCAAAGATAAAAGCGGAAGTAGAAAGGCTCCTAAAAAGCAAGTTTATGCAAACTACAAGGTATGTCGAATGGTTGGCCAATATTGTGCCAGTAATTAAGAAAAATTGGTCTTTAAGAGTATGTATTGACTTTAGAGATCTAAATGCTGCTACCCCCAAAGATGAGTATGCCATGCCCGTAGCAGAAATGTTGGTCGATTCGGCCGCTGGTTTTGAATATTTAAGTATGTTAGATGGTTATGCTAGATATAACCAAATTTTTATTGCAGAAGAAGATGTGCCGAAGACGGTGTTTCGATGCCTAGGAGCCTTTGGAACATACGAGTGGGTTGTCATGCCATTCGACTTGAAAAATGCCGAAGCAACATATCAGAGGGTAATGAACTCAATGTTCCATGATTTTATTGAAGATTTCATGCAAGTATACATTGATGATATTGTGATAAAATCAAATGGTCGACATACTCACGTCGAACATCTCTGAAAGGCCTTTTTAAGGATGAGGAAATATGGATTGAAAATGAATCCATTGAAGTGTGCTTTTTTTATATAGGCAGGCGATTTCCTTGGCTTTGTGGTGCATAAAAAAGGTATTGAGGTAAACCAAAGCAAAACAAAAGCCATTATGGACGTCAAGCCTCCGTCGACCAAAAAGGAACTACAATCTTTGTTGGGCAAAATAAATTTTCTTAGAAGATTTATATCAAATTTAAGTGGTAAAACAAAAGCCTTTTCACCACTACTTCGACTGAAGAATGAGGATTTTAAGTGGCAAGAAGAGCACCAAGAGACTTTTGACAAAATCAAAGAGTATTTGACTAAGCCTCTAGTACTGGCTCCTCATGTTAGGAATAGGCCAATGAGGTTGTATATTACAGCCTCAGAATCGACTATAGGAAGTATGTTAGTCCAAGAGGATGAAAAATGTGTTGAAAGACCTGTGTATTACCATAGTCGAATACTTAATGATCCTGAAACTAGGTATAGTGATATAGAAAAACTATGTCTATGCCTGTATTTCTCTTGTATGAAACTAAAGCAATATATTAAGCCTGTTGATGTGTATGTATCTTCTCACTTTGATATTATTAAGCACATGTTATCTAAACCAATTTTGCATAGTCGAATTGGTAAATGGGCTTTGGCGTTAACTGAGTACTCTCTGACATACGTGCCCTTGAAAGCAATGAAAGGGCAAGTGGTGGAAAATTTCCTTGTCGACCATTCAATGGTCGAAATGGCGCAAAATTACGTAGACATAGTGCCATGGAGATTATACTTCAAAGGGTCAAGGCATAAGCATGGATCTGGGATAGGAGGAGTCATAATTTCTCCAGATGGAATTCCAGCAGAGTTCAAATACAGAATTGAAGGGGTATGCACAAATAATGAAGCAGAATATGAGTCGTTGATTACAGGACTTGAACTACTGCTAGAATTAAGGGCAAGGAATGTCAGAATTATGGGAGACTCTGAGTTAGTGATTAAGCAGGTATCAAAAGAATACAAGTGTGTTAAAGAAAATTTAATCATGTATTTTGTGGTTGCCATCAGATTACTCAAGAGGTTTGAGCAAGTCAACCTCCAGCATATACCAAGGAAAGAGAACCAGAGAGCAAATGATTTGGCGCAAGAGGCTTCAGGGTACAAAGCATCGAAAGACCA
The DNA here is from genome assembly GCF_024323335.1 of Lathyrus oleraceus. NCBI lineage: Eukaryota > Viridiplantae > Streptophyta > Magnoliopsida > Fabales > Fabaceae > Lathyrus > Lathyrus oleraceus. The sequence goes on along the minus strand of NC_066584.1, from coordinate 98,775,777 downwards.
GTATGAAGAGGTCCAAGTAAGAGAGAAAGTACGAGCGACATTGTTATCACCATCCGATTTGTCAATTATAAAGTTGGGAGTTGTAGATAAATATTTATCACCATCGGATTTGTCAATTATAAAGTTGGGAGCTGTAGATAAATATCATTTTGAAATTCTAACCGTCGACGACGAGGGAGAAAGTGATTGACGTAAACCGCTAGTCGACTATTTATGTAATCCTGTAGGGTCGACAGATCGGAATGTAAAATATAGGGCACTTAGCTACATCTTGGTGAATGATGAACTATTCAAAAAGACAGTTAAAGGAGTTTTACTAAAATGCCTAGGAGAAAGCGAGGCATATGTGGCTATGTCTAGTGTACATAGTGGAGCGTGTGGGGCGCATCAAGCGGGTTTGAAGATGAAATGGCTCTTGATGCGCTCAGGAGTTTATTGGCCTTCAATGTTGAAAGATTGCATTGAATTTGCTAAAATCTATCAGGAATGCCAATTGCATGGGGACATACAACATGTGCCTACAAGCGAGTTGCATACAATTGTGAAGCCCTGGCCTTTTCGAGGCTGGGCACTGAATGTTATCGGAGAAATAAAACCAACCTCGTCGAAACAACAAAGGTATGTTTTGGTCGGTATCGACTATTTCATAAAATGGATCGAAGCCGTAGCATTAACAAATGTAGACCAAGAGACAGTGATAGATTTTATCCAAAGTCATATCATCTGCAGATTTGGCATCCCAGAAACAATCACAACCGACCAGGGGTCAGTTTTTACTGGCAAAAAGTGCAAGATTTTGCAAAAGAAATGGGAATCAAATTACTGACTTCTACCCCCTATTACGCACATGCGAATGGCCAAGTCGAAGCGGCCAATAAGGTGGTCATCAGCCTAATAAAGAAACATATAGGCAAGAAGCCAAGAAATTGGCATAAGACGCTAGATCAAGCTTTGTGGGCATGTCGAACGTCACCAAAAGAAGCAACTGAAGCAACTTGAAGAAGTATAGGCCTCTCCTTCAAGAGGTCAAGATTTTGACGGACTAAATGACTGTCGAAAAAACTAGGTTGGAGAAAACTATGTTTGAAACCAGCTATAAAAGGCACAGAAAATAAATATACACAGTGCTAAAGTAAAATAATAACATAAAAATTGGCAAAAAGCCATTGTTCAAAGTGTTAAATTAAAATAAAATCGGTCAGAGTTGGCCGAATCTAGAGCGAAAGGATTGTAGCTCAAAGTTGTAGTGGAGAGACGTGGGCTCCAAGGCGTCAGCCTGGACTTTAAGCTGTTCAAGGTTCTTCTCAATAGTCGAAAGCTCTCCAGCTACCGCTAAGGCATCGCCGATGGTCTGCTCCACAGTGGCTTGGGCAGGTTTCATAACTTCGTCGATAAAGCGTGACTCCTCCTTAGTGATTGACTCCAACTCATTGTCCAAAGCAACAATTTGACGCTGAAGGGCATCAATTTGCTGGCGTATCTCAGCAGCCCTTGTGTGTTTGGAGGCCAACTCTTTTTTATTCTCCTCAATAGTCCCCAGCAATTTGGTGACCTCTGCGTCGGCATTCATCACCAATTCCCACTTTTCCTTCACAAAGGCCTCAGTAGATACAATCTGGCGTTCATTTTCCCTAACATTGTCGAGATGGCGCAGCATGGGAACCAGAAGTTGTTCTAGAGCGGCCGTTGCATGCTTAGCATATTCTGAGAGCTGAATATCTTTAAGTTGGGCAAGCACATGCAAGATCTCTGGGCCGACAGCAGGTTCATGCATGAGCACAAAAGGGAGGTTCGGATTCAAGGCGTGAAAGTGAACCTTGTCCATTAAAGCCTTGGTCTTCGTCACCTCAGAACCCATTTTTCCAGAGTGATGAAGCTGCTCAGAGTCAGAAGAAGCATCACGCGATCTCACTAGGTTACGAAGCCTAGCAATTACTTCTAGGGCAAAAGGCTTTATCTCCAGCCCCTAGAAAGATAAAGGAGAAGCAGCTGACAGAGGAGTAGTTTGAGAAGGTGGCTTTTTAGTGGTATCGACATTCACTGGTCCCCTTGAATCCTGAAAAGGTAAGGAAGCTGAAGAAAGACTAGAGTTAGAACTAGTCGAACTGGAATCCATGTACGTTGCAGGACTAGTGACTGAGTCAGAGTCACTATCACTAATCTAGATAGGGAAGCCAATGAACTCACCAGCGGTGTCGACAGAGCATAGTGGGTGAGCTGGAGAAGAAACCGGCGACAAAGGAGTATAGTTGGCGACAGGGTGAGATGGCTCAACAGAAGCATCAGCCTGTTGTAAGGAAAAAGATGTTTGTAAGAGAAGTCCAGTAATCCAAGGGAAAAGACAGTGAAACACGTAATTACCTGTGTCGACGCAGGGGAAATGACATCTGGATTTTCTTCCCCCAAGACAGCAGCAGCGGGGGTGCTGGTCGACTGTGAAGCCCCCACAGCTGGATCAGGGGCTTTGTTAAGAATGGAAGTGTTGACCACAATAATGTCGACATCTAAAGCATGAGCCTTTGGAGTGAGCACTTTATGGTGTCTCTTTTTCTTGGTTTCACCACTCCTAGAGGGAGAATCGTGTTTCTTCCTTTTGTGGCCCTGATGGTCTTTGGATTTGTGGGAGTGCTGAGAAGATGGCTGGGAAGTCGGCTGAAGACATGAAGAGAGGTTATAAGCAGATATTCTAGTCAGAAGATAAGACAAGCCGATAAGAAATACCTCAGATTCTGTGGCGGCAGAGCGTTTGTGTTTTTTGGATTTTTTGGAGTGAGAGGAGACAGTGGGGTCTGTCGAACGTGGTTGACCTTGCACATAAGTAAGAAGTTAGAGACCATGTAGTGTTTCCCTTAAAAAATAATAATAATGAGTGAGACTGCTTCATATAGGTGCATACCGAAGAACTGGGTTTTTTCAAAACTTGAGCAATAGGGCGCTCATCGTCATCAGAGGATTTCTCAGGAGCAGCCTGCAAGAGGGGAAATGACGTTTAAGAATAAGAAACCGAGGCAAAAGAAAATGGCAATTCAGCCAGAGTCGAACCTGAGTCTCTTGTGTCGAAAGGGTGGGTTCGTTGGCAGGAGCGTGACCCACAGGGTCTAGAGGGATCATTGTAAAGAAACATAAAAAACACAAGTGAGCGGCGAAATCCAACTCAAAGGAGGTGTTAACTTTCCATAGAAGTGTTACCAAGTTGTGTGGATTCGAACACGCTAACATATTGAGGATCAATATGAAGTGGCCCTGAGTAGTGGGGCATATAATGCTTCGTCGGTACCACTCTGTCAGCCATTTTCTTATAAGCATTTTGTATGTGTGAAACAGGACAATAAAACCACTCTGGAACCGAATTGCCAAAGGCCAGAGCCAATGGGCTAGATGGCAAAGGAGGGAACTTGATGTTTCCAAAATGAAGGGCGTAAAGATACTTGTCTTTCGCGTAACCAGGGATTTTAAGTTTTGGGAGCCTGTCGGTTACCTTTTCCTTTAATTTGGCCGCAACCTCAAAGATGGTCCGACGAAGATTATCAGGTCAATACATAACTTGGAAATAGTTCTGGAAAGCGTGAATTTGTTTGGCATGGAGAGCCTTACACTTGGTCGATTTCACCTGCAAATAAACAAAAGCCTAAGTTAGTTCAGATAATTTGGCCTCAGGAGCGCCAATATAAATTGCTAGATACGACTGCCACCAATCATCAAACTCTTTGGTGCAGAAGAAGGTTGGTCGAAAGGGAGTGGAGTGAAGCTTTGGTCGGTTCTCCCAGAGGGTCTCAAGACCTTCCTGGATCGTACTCCAGGGTTGATCACAAAGGATATCGGTGAGTAATTCAGGAGAAGAATACAAGGACTTGGGAATAAGTTGACAAAGGCTAAATTGCCTGGCTACCAGGTTAGGTTGGTAAGCAACTAAGCCAGGGTTGCTGCCGGAAGTTACAGCCGACAGAAATCGAGGGACCAGAAGACGTCTCCAGCTAAGGAGGGTTTCACTTTTATGTGCGTCTTCAGTTGGAGGGAAAGCCCTGGTGAGCCATTCGGGACCCTCGGTTCGACGGATGAAAGGGGCCATGGAAGGATGAAAGTCGGCCCGGGTCAGCAGGATGTTGAACAAGAGGTGAAACATCTTGAGGTTAGGGAAGGTTTTGTCGATAGGTGTCAGAGGGATCAATCGCTCCCAAATGAGGTGACGTTCATCTGGGGGACATGCAACCCTTCTCATCCCATAGGGGGCTATGTCTTTAAAGAAAATGGCATTGAGCCACAACTGTAAGAACCAAAAAGGTCCGTGGACCAACACATTTTTCTTCTTTGAATTTGTCGCATTACGCGAAAAACCGACGACTCTGCTGGGGAGACCCTGGATGGGGGAACACACCAACCTCTCAACCATGCTGGGGAATAGCATTGCTGCTGGAGAAAGGACCCCACCGGGGACAACCTTCACCGAATCCAATCCACTTGGGGACTCTGCTAGGGAAACAACCAATGCTCACCTCTGCTGAGGATAGCGACCAATCCACAGGTAGGATAAACTCTACTGGGGATAATTTTCACCGAACCTGATCCACTCGGGGAACTTGCTGGGGAAAACCATCAACACAAACCTTTGCTGCGGAGATCTGTTAGGGGAAAACATTCAACAACCCTGATGGGGAAAGGCATTCACGACTATGCTGAGGATTACAGTACTTCGTACCCGACTGCTAAGGAATAAACTACTCACTGACACCTCCGTTGAGGACACAACATCCTTTCGACTCGGTGGGGATTAACAATCTTCAGACTAGCTGGGGAAACAATAGCCTTTGTACCTGTTGATGAGGGACACACTACCCACAGACGCCTCTGCCGGGGAAGAACAGTTATAATAGTTTTCAGACTTGCTTGGGGAAACGTCCTCTATCTGTCGCATCCGCGAAAAACAACCGGCGGGTTAAAACAAAACAACACAGAGCCGCCACCGTGCGTTATTTATCCCAAAAGAGGGAAAGGAAACGCTCAGAGTAAACCTGGGAAAAGCATGGTCTCGCGACCAAAGAGAATGGGATCGGGAGTCGGTTATGCGAAGGGAAGGTATTAGCACCCCTACGCATCCGTCGTACTCGATGGGATCCACGCTCAAAAGATAGAAAAAAGGTTGCTAAAACAAACATCACACACACACACATACTGAAGACAACACAGGTGGGAGAAGAGGGGAGAGGGCTCGCTAGGATATCGCATCCTATGCCTACGTATCTCATCTGGAATGAGAATTAGAGCTACCGTAGTTCGGCTCACGCACGCCAAACAAAACAAACACACAAACAGGCAAACATGGAACCCGAACGCCAATCGCTGGACTTACATCAGCTTCCGAACCAAACAAACCCACACTGGAAACTAGATGCCACTTGATGGACTTATACCGGACTCCAAGCACACAACAAGAGGATACGGAATGCCAATGGCTGGGCTTACATCCGTCTCCTAACTCACACACAAGAAGAAACAAGCAACAAGTTACTAAGGAGTCGGGAACTCGAGCCTAGCAACTGTCAAGCAAACACACACAAAAAGAAAAAAGGGTGCCCGGAGAGATCTTGGAAGACCTCCTGCCTACGTACCTCATCTGGTATGAGGATCAGGGCAACGTAGTTCCCCTTAACAGGGGAGAAAGACTAGCCTAACCAGATACAGAGGGAGACACAACTAGGGAGACTATGACTCGAGCCTAGATGTTATCATGCATATCATCCCTAAGTTAAGGTTGGCTATCTATCTTGCTCAGGCAGCAAGCTAATCCTAAACAGGCAAAGTAAAGCATGCAAGCATAATCAAAACAAAGCAAACATTCACAATTAGCACACACTATATCCAGACAAAGTGGGCTCAAACAAAGGGTTAGGCTGCAAAAGCAAACCAACTGTATCAGGTGATGTTAGCTCTTAACCCTAACACTGAGAGTTAGGGTGAAGCCAGATGAAATGGGAGTGAGGAGTGTGCCTCACAGCTCTTATCCCTGGCCAGAGAGAGCTTCAGACAAAGAAGTGTGGGTTCAGAAAGTGGAAACCCTTCTACACTTATGACACTGACTCAACTGTACAACTGTACAAGGATCTTGGGTTAGGATCCATGATGCATCAACACCAGTTGTGTGAGCAGAGGGACGACTCAACAGAATAGCAGGAGATGGATTGCACATCTCTTGTATCTGCCCATTGCCTTATTCCAAAGGTCTTTTCCTGCTTGGGGACAAAAATAAACAATCACAGGCATTGCCTCTTAAGGAGGACTTCAGACAGGTGCCTGGCCAAGGAACAGGCCAGGTCTTCCAGACTACATGGAGAATAGAAATTCTACCTCAATTGGTTAAGCAACCAAGCAACAGCACAAGCAAGTTCAAAATGAACTATAGCAACTAAGGTACCTGAAATCAATCCAACATAATCAGTATACCAGACAAACAAAAGTCAAACAGAAAATTACAAGTCCACAGCACAGACAGATAACAAGCATCACTGCACATATGTGCAAGCCACAAGGCCTAAGCATAAATCTCAATGCCTACAAAACAAACTCAAGGTTAGTCATAAACAAGCAATAAACCAATCCTAATTGAGTGCACATCATCAAGCATAAGCAATTGTGCTCTTTGACCTGAAACAAAGCTCAAATGTGAGAACACAAACCACTAGTACAAGACTAGGGTCAAAATGAGAGCAATAAACCAAAACAGAACATGAAACTTATCAAAAATCAAGATCAATCAAATAAGAATCAAATCCAGGTGGTCTCACATTCATATCATCAACCATTATCATTTCATGAGGCAAAGAGGACAAAGCATGCAATTTAGAACCTCATAGGACCAAACAGAAAGATTCAACTCAAATCAACTCACAAATATTTCAATAAATCCCCAAAAAATTCATGGATAACCAGAACACATCAAAGAATCATCATACCAAAATTCATGCCATTTGGATAAAAGAAAGCAAGTCAAGTAAATTCAAAAAGTCAAGACAAGTTCAAACAAACTCATACAAGGCACCAAAACATGCATCCACTTCAAGCAATCATAAAACAGAACCCAAACATGATAAATGAGTGAAACCAAAACCATCGCAAACTTAAAGATGTTTATAATACACATGCCAAATTTCAAGTCCATCCAATAAACCACCAGAATTTCACAAAACATATGAGATCATGACTCACAAAAGGTTCACAATTGGTCAAACAGAGGAGAAAATCTCAATCAAATTGGAAATGCATTCAAAAATTCCAGAAAAATTCACAAGCATTCTCAACATATATAAGTATCATCATGCAAAAATTCAGGTCATTTTGAGTTCATATGGCATGGAAAAAAAATCATGAAGTCAAGCCAGACATGGTGTGACACAAATTGTCACACCTCTAATGATCAGGTCATATCTCACAAACCAGGAATGAAAAAATCACAAACCCAAAGCCAAAATGTCACTTAAGGTCTCTAGTTTGCACATGTAAAATTTCAGCTCCATCCAATTAAGCATCACCATTTCATGGTCAAAATACCAAGCAATGTGCAAGAAAGAACACATCTAAACATACCCTAGCCAAAACAGAAAATCACACGTGCACAATTTTTGCAAAAATCATCATAAAATAGCAGAGATTACAAGGATCATGGCACAAAAAATTTCAGTCAATTTGGATTTGTAGTTTAGGAGTTATGGAATTTTGAATGTGGAGAAAAATAAAAATAAAAGCATGTGGAATGGCATGTGAAACATGAAGCATATGGATTAAATGCCAAAGCAAATGTGTGAATGTGCCTGAGCGGAGTATCGAACTCGCTCCAAATTCAAATGAACGCGCGCTACAGTGAAGCGCTGCGTTCCATTAATACAGATGGCACGCTCCTATTGGTCTCATGGTACGCAAACACGGAATCCATGCAAAACACGGCCAGGCGAAGATCAAACGAAGATTTCTGGAAATATTTTCAAACCTTCAACCGTGTTCATCACAAGTTCATCACTCAAGAACAAATGTTCACCAAATTTGACAAATCTTATATCAATGGAAAGGTATCTCAATGCACATCAACAATCTAACATCATTTAAGCCTAATTCCTCCTAATTTAAGAGAATCGAAGCAAAACATAATCACATGTGAAACTTCTAATTAGCATAACTTCCTTGTTTCTCAACCAAATTCGATGATTCAACTTGCAGCATGACCTACTCTTAAAGATCTATCTAAAGCATACATCAATTTCATGAATCATTAAAGTCGAATCCTAACCTTGTTGGAATTGCAGTTATGAATCCGCGTGTTTTAGGCCATGGCAATGCAAAACAGATGCTCCTTGATGCTTGAATGATTGAATGGAGCAAAGTTTGGATGCTAATTGAGCACGATCTTGATGAAAATCCAAATTGCCATTGTTGAAGCTCACTTTAACAGTCCACGAATTCAGCTTGAAAAGGATGAAATCTTGCTTCCAACAGCTTCAATAATGCATGTAGATGATGAATTGATGAAGATCTTGGCAAGGTTTGTGAAGAAAATTGCAAAAAAAGTGAAAGAAGAAGTTGAAGAATTTGGTGATTTTCAGATCTAGATCTGAGATGAATGAATGTTAATCTGAAAAACAGTTAGGATTAGCAATATATAGCATGGCTTAATCATGTTTCTAATCCTATTTAGTGCTAATGCAAGTGATTAGTGAAAATCAAGTTTTGGTGCATTTTAGCATTTTGGCCTCAAGTGCAATTCAATGTAACAGTACCACTACAGGTTTGTAATGCCTTGGATCACTTGGAAATGATGTTTAGAAGCAAATGTGAGTGGAATTATGTGAAAACAATGCTTAATTCTCAAAATCACCTTTTTCCCTCCAAATTTCAAAATAGGTTCACTTGAAAAATGGACTTTTTGTGTGATGAGTTTTCATGAAATGTAATGCTTGTTTTGGATAGAGGGGATCAAAAGAAATTTTCTCAAAAAAACCTCACTCCATTTGGCCTTGTGAATCAAAAGTTATGCACTTTTGAAATTCAACTTTTCTTGACAATGATTTGATCATAACTTGCCAACCACAAATGAGAAATTCATGTTCTTGGACTTTTTGGAAAGGTGAGAGCAAGATCTACAACTTTCATGTTGGAAAAAATTTCATTTGAAGCATTTTTGGACACGTAATTTTGAGGAGAAAGCCTTTCCATTTTTGGCAGTTTTGAATTACAAGTCACTTTCTATTTTTGGAAAGTTTTCATCTGACTTTATTTTCTTCATTCTTGATGTTTGAAATGCCAAATGAAACTTGTTTGGACATGAATGAAGTGTCTCTAACCCTATCCCACCTCCAAATCCATCAGTTGACCTTTGGTTGACTTTTGTTGACTGATAGATGAATTGGCCATGTACTGATGATCTTGGGCTTCAATCTCCTGATGAAATGGCTCAATGATGAAACCCTAGCTTCCATAAGCTCAATATAACCATAAAATGATCCCCATATCCATTGAAACCCCCATCTCCTTGCAAAACCCTGATTGGCACAATGCAGATGATTAGGGTTGACTAGAGGTCAAAACCCTAATCTCAAGGAATATGATCATGAATAAGGAATCCTTTGGTGATGACAAAACCATGATGATGATGATGTACCATTTCCCAAAAGATGATGCTCAACCTCCTTGAGAACCAAGAAACCCTAATTTGAAGCACCAACCCTCAGATGATTAGTGATCAGTTCAATGAAACCCTCAACTTGAATCTCAACCTCTTTATCTTCTGATCAAGACCTAGGAGGATGACTTGCTCAATGTTGCCATGTGATATGCAAATACGCAATGACTAATGCCCTAAGAAATGATATGCAATATGCTCAAGCTAGTCCCAAGAGAGGAGGGCAAATTTTGAGGTGTTACACTATCCTGCTGAGGAATTCCTGATCTTGAATATGCTGGGTAGACAAGTCCTGAACTTGCTTCAACTGCTGGGGAAGATCCCCATCCTCTCACACTACTGGACAGTGCTGACAATCCCTGAACAAACCGTGGCTTATCTGCTTCAGCCAGGAACCAAAGGTAATAACCTGCAACCATCAAGACAAACATGCCCCAGGGGATTGCATGGACAAGATACACTTAAGTGTACTCAACATTCAAAATGATTTTCAAATGTTTTATCTTTCTGCACGTTATTGTCTAGCCTTCATGTTTTTATATGCAATGTTTATCAAAAATTCGGACGTTTTTTGCAAACAAAACAGTAAAAATAAAAACAAGAGAGTAATTTATTTGAATAACGACTTTTATTGATTGAAAATGGGCCTGAAAAGGCGAATACATCAGAAAGCAATTCCTAGAAAGAGGTAATTGCGCACAAAAGGAAAAATCTATCCTAATGGCAATGTGAACACGTCATCCATTATTTCCCAATTCTGTTATGACTCACAGATCATCAATTTCTCCCCAAATTCCTTGCTTTCTGAGAAGAATGACTGGACCGATCGTATCCTTCGAGATGGAAGACAATGAAGCGCGATGAAGTACAGATAACTCAGACTGTAGTCTTTGCTTTAATCCCTCTTTTGCCTGGATCGCCCTTTCGGGTTTTCAATCCACCGGGATACCCATTTTTGCCTAAGCCGCCCTTGCGGGTTTTCGACTTACCGGTGTACATATTCTTTTCATTCTTTATCCCTAACTTTTGCCCGAACCTTTTCTTCTTCTTTTTTTTGGTTCGCCGGGATGCCCTTTTTTGCCTGGACTCTTTTATTCTTTTCGTCCAGCGGGTCGATTTATGCGAAGTATTTTTTGACTACATATGAGTTAACAGGGGACGGAAAATCTTCACCATCCATAGTTGTAAGCATCAAGGCTCCACCAGAGAAAACCTTTTTGACAACATATGGACCTTCGTAATTAGGAGTCCATTTGCCCCTGTTATCTGTACCGGGAGGAAGGATCCTCTTCAGAACTAAATCACCAGTCTGATAGCTTCGAGGACGCACTTTCTGATCAAAGGCTCTTTTCATCCTTCTCTGATACAACTGCCCATGGCACACAGCTGCTAACCGCCTCTCTTCGATAAGGCTCAACTCGTTAAACCTTGTTCGAATCCACTCAGCTTCGTCAAGCTTGACATCCAGTAAGACTCTCAGAGAAGGAATCTCCACTTCAACAGGTAGGACTGCTTCCATACCATACACAAGGGAGTAAGGGGTTGCCCCGGTCGACGTACGTACTGAAGTGCGGTACCCATGTAAAGCGAAAGGCAGCATCTCATGCCAATCCTTGTACGTTACGACCATCTTCTGCACAATCTTCTTGATATTCTTGTTTGCCGCCTCTATAGCACCATTCATCTTCGGTCTGTAAGGAGAAGAATTGTGATGTTCAATCTTGAAATCTTTACAAAGCTCTTTCATCATCTTGTTATTGAGATTCGAACCATTATCAGTGATGATTCTCTCAGGAATCCCATAACGACAGATGATTTCCTTCTTGATGAACCGGGCAACCACTTGTTTGGTAACGTTGGCATAGGAAGCTGCTTCCACCCACTTGGTGAAGTAATCAATCGCAACCAGGATGAAGCGATGTCCATTAGAAGCAGTAGGCTCAATCTTCCCAATCATATCAATGCCCCACATCGCGAACGGCCAAGGCGAATTCATGACATTCAGCGGGCTTGGTGGTACATGCACCTTATCAGCATAAATCTGACATTTATGGCACTTCCGAGCGTACTTGAAACAATCGGATTCCATATTCATCCAATAATAACCGGCTCTCAACAATTTCTTGGACATTGCATGACCACCAGCATAGGTACCAAAAGATCCTTCGTGCACTTCCTGCATCAACATGTCTGCTTCGTGTCTATCCACGCATCTGAGCAGAACCATGTCAAAGTTCCTCTTATACAACACATCATCCTGATTCAAATAAAAGCTTCCAGCCAGCCTTCTCAGGGTTTTCTTATCATTCTTTGTCGCACCTTCAGGATATTCCTGGCTCTTGAGGAAGTTCTTGATATCATAGTACCACGGCTTCTCATCCACAACAGACTCGGCTGCAAACACATATGCAGGCCTCTCGAGTCGATTCACCGCAACATGTGGCACATGATTCCACCAATGAACTTTGATCATTGAAGACAAAGTAGCCAAGGCATCAGCCATTTGATTCTCATCTCGGGGAACATGATACAGCTTCACCTTCTTGAAGAACGTCAGTATTCTTCTGGTGTAATCTCTATAAGGAATCAAATGCGGCTGATTGGTATTCCAATCTCCATTGACCTGATTAATCACTAGAGCGGAATCTCCATATATGTCCAGAGTTTTGATCCTTAGATCGATGGCTTCTTCTATCCCCATGATACAAGCCTCATACTCAGCTTCATTGTTGGTTACGTCAAAAGTCAATTTGGCAGAAAAAGGTATATGAGCCCCTTTTGGATTGATAAGCACTGCCCCAACACCATTGCCATTCATATTCACAGCCCCATCAAACATCAATGTCCACTTGTCATCAGGATCCGGTCCTTCCTCGACAAGAGGCTCTTCACAATCTTTCATCTTCAGATACATGATGTCTTCATCAGGGAATTCAAACATCATTGGCTGATAATCATCAATTGGTTGCTCGGCAAGGTAGTCTGACAGAATACTACCTTTGATGGCCTTCTGCGACGTGTACTGGATATCATACTCTGTTAAAATCATCTGCCAACGGGCAACACGTCCGGTGAGAGCCGGCTTCTCAAAGATGTACTTCACTGGATCCATCTTAGAAATCAATAAGGTAGTATGGTTCAACATATACTGCCTCAGTCGGCGAGCAGCCCAGGCCAAAGCACAGCAAGTTTTCTCAAGCTGTGAATATTTTATTTCACAGTCGGTAAACTTTTTGCTAAGGTAGTATATGGCATGCTCTTTTCGACCAGACTCGTCATGTTGTCCCAATACACACCCCATCGAGTTCTCAGTCACTGACAGGTACATTATCAGAGGCCTCCCAGGAACTGGAGGTATGAGGATTGGAGGTTTCTGTAAATACTCTTTTATCTTGTCAAAAGCTTTCTGACAGTCATCATTCCACCTGATTGCTTGATTCTTCCTTAGCAATTTGAATATCGGTTCACACGTGGCAGTTAGGTGAGATACAAACCTTGCAATGTAGTTCAATCTCCCTAAAAACCCACGAACCTGCTTTTCAGTTTTCGGTTCAGACATTTCTTGAATAGCTTTTACTTTTGCTGGATCAACCTCAATCCCTTTCTCACTGAAAATGAAACCCAACAGCTTCCCGGATCTCACCCCAAACGTACACTTGTTCGGATTCAGCCTCAGTTTGAATTTTCTCAGTCTTTCAAACAATTTCTGCAAGTTTACCAGGTGCTCCTCTTCTGTCTGCGACTTCGCAATCATATCATCCACGTACACCTCAATCTCTTTGTGCATCATGTCATGAAAGAGAGTCGTCATAGCCCTCTGATAGGTAGCACCGACATTCTTCAGCCCAAATGGCATCACCTTATAGCAGAACGTGCCCCAAGGTGTAATGAATGTCGTCTTTTCCATGTCCTCTGGCGCCATCTTGATTTGATTATAACTAGAGAAACCGTCCATGAAAGAGAAAACCGAGGATTGAGCAGTATTATCAACCAATACATCAATGTGAGGTAATGGGAAGTCATCTTTCGGACTTGCTCTATTCAGATCTCGGTAATCGACACACATCCTGACTTTGCCATCCTTCTTCGGCACGGGGACAATGTTGGCTACCCACGGGGGATAAGTAGTCACTGACAGAAAACCCGCATCCAACTGCTTCTGAACCTCTTCCTTGATCTTGACAGCCATATCAGGACTAGTTCTCCGAAGCTTCTGCTTGACTGAAGGACAATCTTCTCTGAGAGGTAGTCTATGCACCACAATATCTGTATCCAACCCAGGCATATCTTGATACGACCAGGCGAATATCTCCACATATTCTCTCAGCATTTCAATCAGCCTTCTCTTGACGTCTTCCTTCAAAGCAGCCCCGATCTTGATCTCTCTTCTGGTGTCCTCAGTACCCAAGTTAATGATTTCCAACTCCTCCTGATGAGGTTGGATGACCCTTTCCTCCTGCTTCAATAATCTGACTAGTTCTTTGGGGAGTTCACAGTCTTCCTCACTCTCCTCTTCAGCTTGGTAGATGGGATTATTGAAATCATACTGAGCCATAACAGAACTGTTCATAGTGGGATCCGTAAGATCACTTATGCATGTTTAATGCTTTATTTTAGAAAAAGAGTTCAAGAAAGTCACAAAAAACAAAAACATTGCCATTTTTATTTTTGAAAATGAAAAACAAAAAGAGAAAGACAGGGATCACAAAATTGTTTGCAAAATGTCCTTTATTAATGATATCATTGAAAAACATGATGAGGCCCTACAATGAACCACTACGCCTTGGGCAGAACTTAGGGTTTTGTGCAAAATGAAAAACAAAAGAAAATTACTCTGTTTGAAGAGTAACTTGGACCACTTCTTCTGATGTCCAATTATTGATCGATTCCCCTAGTGCACACGGGCGAACCCAGTTGTTCAGATCACAGTCACTGTCACAGTCTTCACTACTGGCTGCAAAGACACGTCACCATGATTCATCAGCCTAGCGCTGGTGAAGGTACTCGGCCCTTTCTGCTCACCCTGCTCTACCTGCAGAGGTTGATAACCAATACCGAACTTGTCTTCTTTGACGGGCAGGTCCACCATCTTGCCCCAGCCTTCTGCATTGCCCGAGTTGACAACCTCCATAGCCTGCTTGTATGATGCAATTGAGGCACTTGGCTTCTTCTGCTCAGCAAAAGCCACCCTCTCGAGAGCAACGGTCTCAAACGCCTGGCATAGAGTTTCGTGGATCTCGCCATCCACCTCCACATACTTGAAAGAGGATAAATGACTCACCAAAATGTCCTCCTCGCCGCACACTGTTACAATCTGGTCGTTCCACACATACTTCAGCTTCTGATGGAGAGTTTACGACACTGCTCCAGCCCCATGTATCCAGGGACGCCCCAATAAGCAACTATATGCTGGCTCGATATCCATCACATAGAAAACAATGTTGAACACCTCCGGGCCAATCTTCACAGGCAATGTGACTTCACCAAAAACAGATCGTTTGGATCCATCAAACGCACGAACAATGAGATCACTGGGAGTGAGGACAACCCCTTCAACATCAATCTTGCTCAGAATCTTCTTGGGCAACACATTCAAAGACGAGCCAGTATCAACTAACACATGAGATAACACTGCGCCTTTACACTCCATGGTGATATGCAGGGCTTTGTTATGGTTGTGGCCTTCCGGTGTCAGATCCAAGTCTGTGAACCCCAAACCATACCTTGTGCTCACATTAGCAATGACACCCTCTAACTGATTGACAGAGATCTCCTGAGGCACGTAAGCCAGATTCAACATTTTCAGCAAGGCATTACGGTGTGCCTCAGAGCACAAAAGCAATGAGAGTATAGAGATCTTGGACGGAGTTTGATTCAGCTGATCTACAATCTTGTAGTCACTCTTCTTAATAATCTTCATAAACTCCTCCACGTCTTTCTCAAATGAGCCCTCAGGCGCCTCCTTCTGAACAGGTTCTTCCTCAACCACAGCCTGCTTACCCTTTGCTTTGGCGAGAGCCTCCGCATTGTTGTCTCTCAACGGCTGCGGTGCGAACAGACGACCACTCCTTGTGAAACCTCCAGGACCCCCTACATTGTCCACCACTGGACTCACAGTTACAAGAGTTCTACTCGGCAAACCAATAGTCACTGGAGATTGATTCACTGGCCTGATCTGACTTTCAGCCCTTCTGTTGTTGCGGTAAGCATTATCATACTTCCACGGCATGGCTCTACTGTTCTCAACAGCCCTTCTACCAGACACAGCAATAGTAGTGGGAACACTGACAGTTACAGGAGCAGATATGGTAACAGGAGTACCAACAGCTGCAGGTGCATTGACAGTTCTCTGGCCACGTCCCTCAGACGGTTTGAAATAAATGATGACAGTTGACACCACCCCACGATCTTTCACGGCCCTAGCAAACTGTAAACAGCCCTCATCCATCAAACCCTGGATACCAGTCTTCAACTGCATACACCCATTCTCTGATTCGGCACAGTCTAAACAGCCCTGATCACAGCCCGGGTACACTCCCCCATCTAGTAGACGCTCTTTCACAACCAGCAGCGAGGTCTGAACATCTTCAACATTAGCCACCAAATCCACAGCTTCTCCTTCTTCCAAATTATTCACCCTACGTGCACCATGCTAAGGCATAGGGTTGTTCACAACATTAGGCACAGGAGCAAAATTGATTGTTTTGGCGTCAATCAGGTCCTGGATCTTATGATGAAAAGCCCGACAGTTCTCAATATGGTGCCCCGGTGCACCGGAATGGAAGTCACAACGAACGTTGGCATCATACCCAGGTGGTATCTTCGTCACCGGACCCATAGTGCGTAACTCAACAAATCCCAACCTGAGCAATTCTGGCAGCAACTCAGCATATGTCATCGGCAACGGGTCGAAACGACGATCCGGCATTCTCTGTCTCTGCTGAAACGAACGTTGTTGTTGTTGTGGTGGTGGTGGTGCTCTTTGTTGTTGCTGTTGTCGTGGTTGAGGTGTTGGGATAGTTACTGCAACAACCTGGCGATACTGGCCTCTGTTCACACTTCTACGATGTTGCACCGCATTAGTTTCACCCTCCCTTCTTCGGGGTGCCCCAGCAAATGGCTTCTTTGAAGATGAGGAACCAACATCTTGAATCTTTCCAGCTTTAATGAGACTCTCTGTCCTCTCTCCACAAATCACATCAGAGAAACTACCGAATGGGCAACTCCCCATCCGGTCCATAAACACTCCTTGCAAAGTCCCAATAAACATATCGGTCAACTCCTTCTCCAGCATCGGAGGTTGCACCCGTGCAGCTAATTCCCGCCATCTCTGGGCGTACTCTTTGAAACTTTCTCCAGACTTCTGACATAAGCTCTGCAACTGAGTTCGGCTCGGAGTCATGTCCATATTGTGCTTGTACTGCCTCAGAAAGGCTTCACCCAGATCTCTCCAACTTCTGATGGATTCTCTTTTCAGCTCGATGTACCAATCCAAGGAAGCTCCAGACAAGCTATCCTGGAAGAAGTACATCCACATCTTCTCATCGTCCGTATAGGCAGAGATTTTCCTGTAGTAGGCCTGCACATGGGTGCGGGGACAAGAAGTACCGTTTGATTTGTCAAAGGAAGGCGCTTTGAACTTATAAGGAATTCTCAGCCCATCTACTAAGCCCATATTCGTCACATCAAACCCCAGAGAGTTCTGACACTCCATGGCTCTGATCTTCTCAACTAGGGCATCAACCCTCCTATCCCTTTCGTCAGTTCTTCCCCCGACTTCATCATCCTCACTGAGGAGAGTAAACATATCCTCCTGTCTGTCAACCAACGGAGCAGGATTACGGATTGGAGCACGAGTCACTCTGGCATTAGCAGTCTCTGGAGCAATAGGTTGACCGTTGATTCTGATACCCCTCAACTCATCACCCACGGCATAGTTGTTGACGGGAACAGCAGCAGTAGCAGGGTCATTGATTGGGCCTCCCTCTGGCAAAGCATGGTTGACCGGTGGAATTGCAGCTTTTTGTCTCTGGACTAGGGCTCGAAGTTCTTCTTGACCTTGCGCAACCCCTTGCATCATATGCATGAACTGGGCCATGTTAGCCCTCATCTCTGCTAACTCAGCTTGCACTTGATCCATATTCCTCTGTTGATTCAACCTTGTAGAGTAGCGGTGCGGACGTTGCTCAACAATCCTGCCTGAAACAGGAATCAGAATGAGAAGTCTCGATCAA
The DNA here is from genome assembly GCF_024323335.1 of Lathyrus oleraceus. Classification (NCBI taxonomy): domain Eukaryota; kingdom Viridiplantae; phylum Streptophyta; class Magnoliopsida; order Fabales; family Fabaceae; genus Lathyrus; species Lathyrus oleraceus. The sequence continues at coordinate 98,757,879 of NC_066584.1, read as the reverse complement.
GAACACCTGCTATGCAAAATGACATGTGTATGATGCTTATGATGCGTATGATGCACATGCTATGTTCATTTCTCAGGCATTCAAGAGCCTGATTCATCTTTCAAAAGATGGCAACCTGCAACAAACAACAAAGAAGCAATCTACACAGGATAAGGAGCACAAGGTGAAACACCAACAACCTCATCTATAAACATGAGCAACAAGGATCATACAACAATGTTCAGACAAAGACACAAATGATCAGAATACAACAATGAATCCCATCCAACAAGCCTGGAGGTGATGCTCAACATAAACAACAGATACAAGCTAAGAAAGATGCCCTCCAGGAATGAGAGTCTTCAGATACTAGCACTGGTCTATCAACAGGTCGCATTCTGAACATTCTGGCAGAGGAGTGATCTTCTCCTTCAGTTGCCTTTTGAGCTCTACAACCTCTCCTCCAAGCTGGCTCTCTGATGCATGTCTCAAGTCTACCTCCTTCTTCAATTGGATGTCTTTGTCCCTAAGCTGCTTTTCCAAGTCTCTTATCTTCTTCTGATAATTGGCCTCAGCTCTCTGCAACCTCAAGCACTCACGGTGTTCTGCATTCAACAAGGTCTCTATCTCCTCATAGGACCTCTTCTTGCTCTTCAATCTACTAGCATCTTCACCCTGCATGCCTTTGAGTTGATGAGCCAAGTTCAACTTGTCAGCTTTGGCTTTGTAAAGCTCCATCTGGGTATCTTGTTCCTTCTCCTTCAACCGACGATTCTCCATCAAGGCTTGCTTGTACTACTCAGCAGGCACACTCTCAGCAAGGATCAAAGGTGGTTGCTCTTGTAAAGACTCCATCCTATCATAGGGCAACAACAAAGTCTCAACTCTACTCTTAACCCAATCAATGTAATCAGGCATAGCAACTGCAAACTTCTTCCCTAACACAGCTCCATCCTTGACACCAATGGTCTTCCAAGCTCTTCCTACTTGCTCCAATCTAGCAGGGTCATTCCGCTTCTCAAAATACACACTTTCAGCTATCTCAGCATCTAGTGGTCTTCCATTCATCACAAACCCCAACTGGCGAAGAGAAAGAACCGGGTTGTAATTGATGCAACCCTTAGTCCCTACAAGTGGAACATTACGAAACTCTCCACAACTCATGATGACACTACGCACATCCATCCGGTAAGATTGCCACCTGATATCATAAGATGTAAGAGACATAATCCTCTGAGTCCACTTATGAGTGCTCTGAGCATCCACAAAAGGTCCATTGGTTGGCAGAAGAGACAAGAACCATCTGAGCAGCAATGGGAGACAGCATCTGATAGCTCCACCCTTACCATGCCTGCTGTGAATAGCATAGTAAGTGTCAGCTAACAAGGTAGGAACTGGGTTTCCTCCAAGGAAAATAGTGATAGCAGCAAGATCCACAAAATTAGGCATACTCGGGAACAACACAATTCCATAGATCATAATAGCCAACTGAGCATGAAAAGCTTCCCAATTTCCCTTCTTTGCTTCTTCTCTAGCCATCCTCAACAAGTACTTCAAAGGTAACCCCACCACATCACCACTCGACTTCCAATTATCACTCACTTCTTTGATACTCAAATGAAGAGCTCTGGCAACAACCCTGAAATCAACCTCCTTTGGAACATCCAAGAAAGGCACCTAGTATCTGATCGGGACATTCATCAGAATGTAGTACTCCTCAAGAGTGGGCGCTAACTGATAATCCTGGAAAGTGAAACAACGGAGCTCTGGATCATAGAACTGTAGAAGAGTCTGCAACGGCACTAGATCTACCACCATCTTCAACAGTGTCAACAAATCCCCATACTGATCAACAAACACCTTCTGATTACCGCCGGTCACAAGGTTGCTCAACTCTATCAAAGACGTCAATGGCTCACGGTGAAAACTGTAGGTGCACGTCTTCCTCTTCAACTCTGGAACGGATGCCATCTCTCACGGTGAATAGACTCCTGAATGAACCTGAGAAATGATATGCATGAGGAGATTAGCTTTTTTCTTTTCTTTTTTTCTTTTTTTTTGCATTATTTTTTTGAAAATAAATATGCTATGATGCAAATGATGCAAACACGACTGGCTGGCTGTGTATCACGGAGCACAGGTTCAAAGCTTCGGCTTGAATTCGGAACCACAAAGTCATCTGAGACCCGAAGTCATCTGGAACCCAATCTGTAGAACCAGGTCACCAATAGGAGCCAAGAGTCACCAACAAGTCACCAACGGTACCTGTAATGATTCATTCCCTCCCCACTCACGGGTGTCATCTAGGCCAGGGTAAGGTTAAGAGAAACGTAGGATAAATAACCCTTTCATAGAATATCATCATGCACACACCAGATGTATGTACCGATAATACCCCATCAGGATCTAAACTTCTCGTGATATCAAGTTCCGCTAAGTGGCGCAATACCACCCGCTTCCCAAGAATCACTATATTCCTAGGTGTCCTAAAGTTCACTCATAGCCTGGGTATTGGGCCTTTTACCTATTGTAACTCCCACCCCACAGAGAGATAAACACACATCCAGCACAGATGAAAATATGATGCATGTAGACATAAATGCAAACATAAATGCAAACATAAACAAATAAATTCAATAAATGAGACAGTAAAAGCAACCAAACCCTATTCTAAAGAGCGCTAGGAGTGACTCGCTTAGGGAAGATGGACCAGCAAGAGGTCAACTTCTCTAGTCCCCAGCAGAGTCGCCAGCTGTCGCATTACGCGAAAAACCAGCGGGAAAACGAAACAACAGAGTCGCCACCGTGCGTTATTTATCCCAAAAGAGGGAAAGGAAACGCTCCAAGTAAACCTGGAAAAGACATGGTCTCGCGACCAGAGAAAGATGGGATCGGGAGTCGGTTATGCGAAGGGAAGGTATTAGCACCCATACGCATCCGTCGTACTCGACGGGATCCACGCTCAGAAAGAATAGAAGAGAGGTTGCTAAAAAGACTGCTAAAAAACTGCACACGCGCTGGAAGGAAACACAGATGAAAGACAGAAGAAGAGGACTCGGCAGGATATCGCATCCTGGGCCTACGTAGTCTGTCATACCCAGACATCAGAGTCGACGTAGTTCGGGGACAGAGGAAGCATGCTCGCTAGAATGTCGCATCCTATGCATACGTATCTTCTCTAACCAGAGAAAGAATCAGAGCACTCGTAGCTTGGCTAACGCACGCCAAACAAAACCCACACAGGAAACCGACTGCCAATCGCTGGACTTACGTCAGACTCCACACAAACAGGCAAACATGGAAACCGAATGCCAATCGCTGGACTTACATCAGACTCCGAACCAACAAACACACACACAGGAAACCGACTGCCAATCGCTGGACTTACGTCAGACTCCAAACCAACGAACCCACACAGGAAACCGACTGCCAATCGCTGGACTTATGTCAGACTCCAGACAAACAACACACACAAAGGGTTGAAAAAGAAAAAGGGCGCCCGGAGAGATCAGCTCACCTCCTGCCTACGTACCTCATCTGGTATGAGGATCAGGGCGACGTAGTTCCCCTAAACAGGGGAGAAACTTCTATCCTAACCAGAGACAAAGGGAGATAACAGACTACTAGGGAGACTACGACTCGAGCCTAGAAGTTGTCATGCATACGATCCCTATGTGGAGGTTTCTAATCTAACTTGCACAGGAAGCAAGCTATCCTAAACAGCACAGTCAAACACATACAAGCACAATAAATCACGCACACACACTATATGCAAACAATTGGGCTCATACAAGGTTAGGCTGTAAAAACAAGCCCACTGGAATGGGGTGTTTTTAGCTCTTAACCCTAACATTGAGAGTTAGGGTGAAGCAGATGAAATGGGAAGTGAGGGTAAGACCTCACAGCTCTTATCCCTGGCCTGGGAGAGCTTGACTCAAATAGAAAGTGTGGGAGTTCAGAATGTAGGAACTCTTCTCCACAAGTGACTGACACAACATGATCTTGGGTTCTTATTCACAATGCATCAACACATGGTATGTGAGCAAAGTGAATGACACAACTGAATAGCAGGGGATGGATTGCACATCCCTTTTATCTGCCAATTGCCTCTAAAGAGGTCTTTACCTGCTTTGCACAAAATTAAACATTCACAAGCATTGCCTCTTAAGGAGGGCTTCAAACAGGTGCCTGCCCACATAACAGGACAAGTCTTCCAGACTACATGAAGTCAAAGGAATTATACCTTAATGGTAAACAAACCACAAGCTAGCAAAGCAAGTTCAAAATGAACTCAAAGCCACTTAGGTACCTGTGAAAAAATCTAAACCAATCAGTTCAACTGTACAAACAAACAATCCACAGTTAATATCACACAGACAGACAAATCCAATCAGTCAACAATGGTGCAAGGCATTAGGCAAACACAAATGAATTGCCCCCAAAGCCTACAAAACACACAAAGGTTAGCCAACAACAACCAATAATCAAGCTCAAATGAATGAGCCACTCCAATCATGGCAATGTGCATCTGAACCTGAAATCACAACTCAAATGATAAGTCCAAACCACTAGGTCAAAGCCTAGGGTCAAAAGAGAATCAAAAAGTCAAAACAGAACTTCAAACTTGACATGAAGCAACTTCAAACACATATTGACATATCCTAAAAAGGCTCACATCAAAATCATTAACCAAATGCATCTCATGATCAAGTGAAGTCAAAGGCAATTTCAAAGTTCATATGTGATCATTATGAATGAAAAATTCAAATCAAAACAGAAATGATTCAAATAAATCTAGAAAAATTCATGCACATTCAAGACATCTAACATGATCAACATACAAAAAATCAGAAGCATTGGAGTTCATTTAGCATAACAATCACATTGTACAATTCAAACAATCAAATGTGTGACACAAATTGTCACACCAAGTTAGCACAAGCACAAAACAGAAATGGCACATGTGAAAAATGTCAAACTAAAGCCAAAATGTCCATCAATGTGTCAAGAACCTACACCCAAAATTTCAAAGCCATTGGATCATTTTTGAGCATTTTATGATAAGATAAGCAAGGCAAGGTCACATATGCATATGTATCCAATCATCCTAGAACAAAATATTTTTCCAGCCAGGCACAACTTTCCAATTTATGATGATAAAAAACTAGATAGAACAAGAATCAAGATGCAAAAAATTGGGATGAAATTGATGCATTTTTCTATTTTATATGATTTTTCTAAGTTGAGGAAAAAATTTGAAAATGTAAATGAAGCATGGCATGAAAAGTGGAGGGAAACATGGAAATAGCAAGGCAATTTGAAAAAGAGCATCAGCCAAGGATCGAACTCAGTCCAATTTTGAAAACGCGCGCCAGGCCACATGAAACGCACCATTTCATTAACACAGGTGGCCAGTCAGCGCTGATGTGGTCAAGTCAAACAAACGTGAGCCTATGGAAATGCAAAGTAAGCACGCATGTGGACCAATCAGGACGAAGCCCTAGTACAACATGGATAGAACCAGAAAGCGTTGCCTAATGCACAAAACCGTTGCTGAAAGATGAACTTCATCTTCTTCCTCACACGGCCAATGAACAGTACACGAGTTCATACACTTTTCCAGAAAGTTTCTCCAGAAATCCAAACCAATTACATCAATGTGTAGATCTTTCAAAGGAGATCATGGATCAATCATCAATTAAACATGAATCATCACACACAAGTAGAATCGAGCAAATGAAATTTCATACACAAAACTTGAATCAACCCTAACTTAGTCAATAATGCATCAAATTACATGATTCTTTCACCAGATTCATCAGGACAACAGGATCTACAACAATATAGCAATGGATTTCAAAATTACAAGATTCGAATTATGACCTCTTGAAGTGCAGCAAGCTGAAATCGTGCTATCCAAGGCTGGCAATGGTTCAAAGTTCCTCTATGATGCTTGTGGAGATGACTGCTGGTGAGATTGAAGCTCAATTGCACGTGAATCCAGTAGATTTTGAAAATTCCATGGATGCTTCAAGCTTCGAGTATGGACAAATATGGCACGATTTCTTCCAATTCCACGTTCAATCTTGCTCTACAATGCTTCCTGATCATGAATCCATCACTAGAAATGGCTCTTGTGTGAAGAATTGCAAAATATTTTTGAGAGAAAAATTTGGATGATTTTTGAATCTAGATCTGAAAATGGATGTTTATGATGAAAACAGTTGTGATTAACAATATATATGTCATGCTAATGATGCTGAAATCAAGTTTAAGCCAAATCCAATTGAGATTAGCAACTTATGAGGTGTATGTGCAAAATGGTATTTTCACCCCCATGCATGAAAAGCCACGTGAACAGTACCCAATTCTGATCCAAAATCACTTAAAACAAGCCCATGCAAGCTTTTGAATTGGTATTTTATGCTCATGATCAACCAAAATGATTTTAGAAATTTTTCTTCACAAAACTTCATGAGTGAGCACATGATTATGCAAGTGGAATTCAAGCCATGTAATGAGATGCTTGGAAACTACAAGTCATGATGAACAAAATGCAAAAAGAACCACCCAAATTGGAGCTTTGGTTCAAAAGTTATGCCCATTTGAATTTTTGAACACACTTTGCCATGATTGGATCATATCTCCTCAACCACACATTAGAAATTCATGATCGTGGACTTTTTGGAAATGGGAGAGAAAGATATTCAACTTTCATGTTGGACAAAATTTCATTTGAAGCTTTCTTGATGATGTAATCTTGAGTTGAAGTTGGTCCAAAACCTTCCCTTTTTTGGAAAATTCAAATTATAGGTCACTTACTATTTTGGGAAAGTCTTGACCTGACTTCAAATTCTTCAATGTGAGTGTTTGAAATGTCAAATAGACTTGTTTGAACATGAATGAAGCATCTCTAACCACTTCCCACTTCCAAATCCACAGTTGACTTTGCAGTTGACTTCTGTTGACTTCTATGGGCCTCAGATGATTTGCACATGCACTGATGAATTCTGAGCCTTCAACACTTGTTCAAGTAGCTTCAAGATGATCCTTGAATCATGTGAGCACATGGTAACAACCCTAAGGCTTTCATCTCATGGAAAATGCTCTTGTTGCCTTGCACAGTTGAATCTCCTGACCAGTCTTGCCTGATGAAATGCAACATGATATGCAATGTGAATGCAATGTTATTGACCTAGAAATGAAATGTATATACAAATGGGAGGTGCAAACTTGAGGTGCTACAGAATTCTCAGGGTCAAAGAGTTTAATTTGACAGACGACTTCAGACAGAGATTCATAAAGAGAAGCTAAAATTAATTGGCCCAGGGTGATGTCGCGCTCTTGGTGCAGCTGGGTTTCTAGGAGAGCAAAATGTTTGGCTATCTGCATAGATCTGGAGCAGAAAACAAAGCGAGACAGTCAAAGAGTCAGGAAAGCCACATGTTCTTCGTCGGTCACAGGGCCTGAAGAGGTGGCATGGTGATCAATGAAATTGTTGTACGTCGGCTTGCGAGAGTCACCAACGTCAAACCGTAGAGAGATTGGTGTTACGACTTCATAGTCGAAGACTTCGCCAGTCGGTTTTAAGACAGTGATGGCAGCAATATCCAAGAGTGTCGGCGTAATCATGCCACACTTGGTATGGAAAGAATTGGTAGAACTATCCCAAAATTGGAGGGCAGCCAGTAACATGCCACAAGATTGGGGAGGGCCACAACGGGCAATCTAAAGAAGGGTGTAGATACCTGTTCTTTTCCAATGGTCAATTTTATTTGTTTCCAATCGATCCATCCAGACGCAAAACTTAGGACAATTCTTGGGAGGAGCAGTCCTGAAATTCCTATCGACATAACGAAGGGAAAAGGGCTTTTGGGCAGAAACCAAGGGTTTAGAGAGATGACTGGTGGGGAAGAGGGAATCTGTTCTGGTTATCTCAAGGCGGCGATTTTCTGGAAGAGGACCTAAAAACGCTAAAGGTTCGTCAGCCAAGGAGAAAGGGATCAATAGCTGAGAACGCCAGATTTTTGCCTTCTCTTCTGCAAATGGAGGCTCGGGAACGTACTCCTTACCACCAATGGTGAGAGAATGTGTGAGTTTAGCAGTGGAGGGAAATTCTTTACTTTTACTTGAGCTAGCCATGGAAGAAGTGGAAGTTTTGTTTTTTTGGAAAAGAATGGTCTTTTTACTAAAACAGAGTGCAATAGATTATCGTTTGCTAAAGCTAAAGGACGGAAAAAGAAAAGAAGAAGAAAGAACGAGGGTTTTATAGGGGTTAAACCCTGAGAAAAGAAGAAGAGTGAATGTTTGATCTTCTATTTTTGACACGTATACCCATGTTCCCACGTCTGCAGACACGTGGAGGAGAAAAGGCAGTTGTGACGGTAAGCACGTTTCAGTTATAAAGACGTGAAGTGATGGAGACGTGATTTTGTGCGCCTCGAGGAGAAAAGGAAACGTGTGTCATGATTATATGACGTCATCAGCGTGGGGCAAACAGGTGTCCCACTAAGTAGAAGTGGAAGCAGTAAGGAGCAAGTCGACATCTCAAAGATGCCATCATCTCACAAACGTCGACATTCGGAAATGGCATCTCTGGGGGGCATTTTGTTACCACGATACATCTCTAAGGCATGTTGAAGGCATAATTAATGAAAGATTCTTATGAATTTAGGGTTTATACCCCATCAAAGGGTGGAGATGTGCCTGATATAAGCAAGAGTTGAGAAAAACGTAAGTTATCAAGGGATGAAGCCAATAGAGGAAATACGTTTGGTTGAAAGGCCATTCCGTCGACTGAAATGAAACTTGGGACTTAAGGAATTTTGGATCATGCCAAACACATAGAAGATAACGTCGCCCTAAATACCTGGGCGGGAGAAATTTGAAATTTAAAAATGACTAGCAGTTACAAGAAGGATAAAGCGCCAGAATATGGAGCAGTTTGTAGAACATGGATAGAACAGTTTGCAGATCGTGTGGCACGACGTCTGCTAGTTTCTAGGAGTTTTGGCCTGTAGGCAGTTTCTTTAGTTTAGTATAAATAGGATATCCCACGAGGGGCTAGGGGTGTTCACCTTGTACTAAAAAAATCACTTGTAAGAAACTTCTCATTCCCAGCACGAGGAAGCAAGAGTTTTTAAGAGTGCTATGTACGTGAATTACCACATTTATTTCAATGCAACTTCCTTCCTTTTCAATTGTTCCCGTTGAACATTTTATTTTAATTTCATTTACTTTTGACTTATCACTTTATGTTGTCGTCTACGCTGTCGACACTGATTCTATTACGATAATAGAGTTCACCAAAAGCGTGTTCGTCGTGTACGTCTTTTGAATGCTGCAGTGCTGTCGGTCATGAGTCACCCATAGGCTATAACATCGTTTAAACCTTTTGTGTGGAAAAAATTTGCGCTTGTTCAATACTTTGTCAGGAGTTGTTCCTCACAAAGTTATTCCGTCGAATTGAATAAGCCACACTTGTACTAGCACATGTCCTAGGATCAACTGGTCGATCCTGCAAGTAACCCTTAAGTTTCAAGCCCTAGGGAGGACCAGCGGTTGTTTACCAATTTCGATAGTAAACACATCCACAGTTGAAATATATGCACACAAAGATCAAAAGGACTTTTATTTGGTTGTAACATGGCCAAGGTAAGGGTGAGATAAATCCTAAGGGGTACTAGGCTAAAATTCAAAGAGATAAAAGAGACTTGAAAGAAACTGCAGGAGTTGAATTTACAAAATATTTCATTCACTCGAACAACTCTATAGCAATTATTTTCTCTTCTCCTTCCTCTTTTTATTCTTTTTTTAAGGAGTATGTATTGACATGTATTGAAATATTACAAACATAATTCCTTTTTTTTCTTCCTCTTATTCTTCTCTTTTTTCTTCCTCTTATCCTTCTATTTTTTCATTCCTTTTTTTTTCTTTTTTCTTTTTTTTTCTTTTTCTGCCAACTTCTGAAATATTACAAACATAATTATTCAACCCCACACAACTCCAAACAAGACTCTTTCAACCCTTTGAATAGGGTGATAACATTGTTTTTCACTTCTCGGCTTGTAATGAGTTTTAAATTAAAAAAAGGATAATATGCTCAAGGGGGTTTCAAACAAGGGATGCAATTATTTTAGGGTTGACTTTTTGGCTAACTGGCTAAAAAAACAAAAGAAAACAATTTTTTTTATCATATCAGTGTGCACAAGTAAACAACAACATCAACAAGAGTCAATTCAAGTTATAGAGACCAACAGACATGAGTGAATCACACAAGAAAGAAAGAGATGGATTTTTGTATGTTATCCATATAAGGCTCAAAGCTCACCAGGGTTAATGATCTACTGCTAAAGATATACAATTTAGAGTCTAGTCCTACCTATCATACTAAAAATGCACATCAAAATTTTCACATCACACCACAAGACTTTAGTCAAGAGAACTAAGAAAAATACTCATAATTGTAACTTAAAAACCAAATGAAAAAGCATGCAACTTTTTTTAAAAGAAAGCAAATAAAAATCAAAACAGAGAAAAACTGAAAACAAAACAAATAAATGGTTCCCTCCCCCACACTTAAAACATACATTATCCTCAATGAAAGAGCATAAATATAAAATAAGAGTGAGAGAAACGAAAGAACACACCCGAGGAGTCAAGGCGGATAAGTGATTGCATAAGCAACCTTTCCCAAAGAGAGTTCTTCTACAGTCTCTTCTTCCAAAGTCGGGTTCTCATGTAGTAGCTTTGGGTAGTGTCCATTGACCTTGAAATTTTGATTAGTGCATTCGCCTTGTATTCTAGGATCAAAGAAGAATCTTTGATAAGTAAAAGTGTTGAATGGCCGCGTGAAAGTGATATCATTTTTCACAATATCAAGAATCAAATGATTACGGGGTTGCCTTACTACTTTTATTTCATCTTTAAGTGAGATCCTATGCATACATATGGAATGGCTAATATCACGAGTGTCAACCAAGGTCCATCCAATTCCCTTCTTATGTTTCTGCTTAAGTTGAAGCTTTGATGAATAATATGAATTATTGGGAAGTGGTTTAGGCTCTATAGAATATGGTTGTTCAATGGATGGTATGTTTGGGGCAGCCGGAATATCAAGAGCTTCAGCTACATAAACAACTTCATTTACACTGTCACCCTGCAAGGCATCATTAATTTCAGCATAAACAACACAAAAGTTAGTGTTAGTACAATCATCACATGAGTAAATATCATCAAAACCAGATAAAGTTGGAAAATTTGAAAACAAATCAGAATAAGCTTCACCAACAACTTCAGAAACAACTCTATTTGAAAAACAGAATGCTTTTCCTCGTCAACCTTCTTATTTTTCAGTACTCCTTGTGGGAAAGGGATTATACATACTTTTTTTCAACCTCAATAACAATAGAAGGTTCAGGTTTATTTTCAGGTGTTACACTAACAATGTTTTTATTTTTTTCTGGGGCTGGTTCTGTAATTTTTTTGGATCTCAAGGAAATTGCACTCACATTAGAGCCTTTTGGATTAACTACTATTTGGGCATGTAGTTGGTTTGATCCTTGAGCTTGTTGCATGACACTCATTGAAGTGGCAAGTTGTCCAATTTGTGTTTGCAAAGTCTGAATACTATAATCTGTTCACTGCTGAAATTGGAGACTGTTTACAACCATTTGCTTGACAAGTTCCTCTAGTGAAGGTTCAGAAGGTGAAAAGGTGGTTACTTGTGGAGGGTTATATGGTGGTGGTGGTGGTGGTGGAAGGGGTAACATCAATTGTTTCACTAAAGAGGTAAGTTCACCAATTCTGGTTTCTAGAGCTTTGTTGGAAGAAGAAACCTGAATCTCATTCACACTTTTTGCTTGGACCATAAAATTATCCATTATTGTGAACTGTTGGGAGTTAAGTGACATCTTCTCAATCAAGGATTTGGCAGCAGCTGGAGTCTTATCAACAAGTGCTCCACCACTAGCAGCATCTAAAATGTTTCTTTCCATTGGTAGCAATCCCTCATAAAAGTATTGTATTAGTAATTGTTCAGAAATCTGATGGTGAAGACAACTCGACACTAACTGCTTGAATCTCTCTCAATATTCAGCCAATGATTCCATGTCAACCTGTCTAATACCATATATTTCTTTTCTGATTGAAGAAGCTCTTGAAGTAGGGAAAAATCTTTCTAAGAAGATTTTCTTCATATTATTCCAACTTGTAATAGAATTTGGCTCAAGATAATATAACCAATCTTTTGCAACACCTTGTAGTGAGAATGGAAATGCTCTAAGATTAACATGATCTTCAATAATTCCTTGAGGCCTCAATGATGTAAAACACACAATCTGAAATTCTTTTAGATGCCTATGTGGATCCTCACCTGCAAAACCATTAAATCATGGCAACAAGTGTATTAAACCATATTTCAATTCGAAAAGTACAACAACAACAGGAAATTCAATACATAAAGCATTATAATTAACATCAGGGGCAACAAGTTCTCTGAGTGTTCTTTGGTTAGCCATGTTAAACTCAATAGAAATGAAAAAAAATCAACAAACAATGAGAAAACACAACTGATTCAGCAATTCAGCAACAAATAGAAAAATACCGACAATGTCCCTATTAAGTAAAAACAATTGGAATACGAAAAAAACGATTAAAATAAAATACAAAAAAAACACAAAAATTAATCTAATAACGTCAATTAAGAATTTTTGCGGAATTTTCGGAAACTACCAAAACAAAAAATAAATCATAAAAAATAGAAAAATAGGGAATTTCGATTTTTTAGGGTGACTTCCACTATTTAGTTCCTAAATAGAGGCTTTCGATCCTTGATTTTTTCCTAATAAATAGACAAATAATTGGAATAATCTGAGACGATTTTCTTAAAAACAGATTTTTTTTCCTAAACCGCAAAAAGACCTGTACGCAAAAAAGTTAGGGCAAAAAAATGCTAAAATATAACACCTAAACCTATAATAATGGTTAAGATCTATAAGAGTCCCCGGCAACGGCGCCAATTTGATCCACTGTCGCACACGGGTCAAAAACGAGTAATAAAATATAGTAAATGGGAAGCGACACCTCGAGTATCGTATCGCAAGGATTCTTGTATTATTCTTAACCTAATGAAATCGATTTAAGGGGGGTTTATGTTTTAGTGGTCGATTTAGAAAACAAAACAAAAAAAGTGATTAAAATAAGCGATTATAAAATAAGTCAATCTAATGTTTTCGGTTTCCGGCTAATCATTGGTTTTTACCTACCAATTCCCTAAGTGACTTCGATCTCTATTCGATTCAAATTCGATTGACAAGCGCAATAGATATATGACAGATTTATATTCCTATATTCCGAATTAAGCAAAGGGATAAATACAATCGTGAATTAAGCAAACACGATTTACAAATGCAATTTAACGACAAAGCGATGAAAATGGCGATGAATAGTTAGAAATGCAATCATACGAATTTAATCAAAACCATTCCATAAAATACAGATTAAGCAAATGAAATTTCATAGAATAGAATTGAAAGAGAACGAAATTAAATTGATAGAATAAAAACCTCAAAGCCTTGGAAATTCGGTTACAGCAGATTGACTCTAGGAGATTAGTTCCTCTTCATGATCTCACAAAAGCAAAAAGTTATCATGAATAATATGTATTTGCTACAGTACCGCGGCTGCCCTTTTAAACAGAATAAGGGTTTCACTTATAATTCAAATTGGGCCGGAAAACCTAAATTCGGCCCAACAAATGGCCCAAAAGAAAATATTTTCTAAAGTACGAAACTTCAACGAATTATTTGAGACCTCTTCACTATGAACCAGATTTTGTCTTCAATATAAACGTTGTATCTCTTTCTCTCAGCTTTCCAACGCATGTCAGAACTTGCAAAACGACATCCCGTAGCTCAAGTTATGATCCAAACAGTGGACAAGTATCAAATAACCGCTAAAACTGAAAATAGCAAACGAAAATAGATTAAAGGCAAACATGAACTTAAATCTAAAAATATAATAAAATAATAAAATAAGCAAAATAAACTAGATAAATCCCTAAGTACAATTATAGAAGAATGTGCATCAAAATGCACTAATCACCGACCCTGGTCCCTACCACAAATGATACATAATTTAGAATTAAGTACACTTTCTCATACTAAAAATGAAAATAAAATCAATCACATCATATCATGAATATTTAGTCAAGAAAACAAATAAATTACTTACACAACACTTGCAGCCCCAAAAACCAAAGAAAAAGTATTCATTTGTTTGATTTATTTAAAACTGAATAGAAGAAAACAAAGAAGAAGAAAACCCACAAACAAAAGAAATGACAACCTTACCCCACACTTAAATCACACATTTTCCTCAATGAAAGAAAATCAATTATAAAATAAGATAAATATAAAATAAGATTAAGGAAAAAAGAACTCCTGTTTTTATTCCAGGATCAAAGAGCATCCTTCTATAGGTAAAAATGTCGAATGGACAAGTGAAAATGGTCTTCTCTTGTTCCTCTAGTGCAATATGAATCTCATTTTTCATAACATCCAAAATTAAGGGGTTAAGTCGTCTTTGAGACTGCCTAACTAATTTTGTCTCATCCTCAAGTAGTATTTGATGAACACACATTGACGTGATAATGCTAGGAAAGCCAGTCAGTGTCCATCCAATTGTCTTCATGTCATTTGTCTAACAACAATTACACACAAAGCACAAGTAATACAATAGCGAAAATAAAAGAATGTAAAAAAACACAAGTAATACTTACTTTTGGAAAAAGGAACCTTGATTTTTTACCTTTAATTTTACGATGCACTGAATTGTATCCCTATGTAGCTTTACTTGTCGGTAAATACTAAACATACATAAAAATCATTCAAACCTAAAGGTAAAATTTGAATATTACAAATAATACCATTTATCCACTCAAAACGGCATGCATTGATGAATCAAGATGATAGTGTAACGAGTATAAAATAATTACAATATTTTACTTCGGAGATATAATAACTAGTTGCCAATGTGAACTGCATAAACATTCAGAATAATTAATAATGTATATAAAATTGATTTATAAAATAAAACACAAATTAATATATACTTAAGTATGGCAAAACGGTCTCATGTAACATTTTTTAACAAGGAAAAAAAGAATGTCTCTATTAATTATTAAGTAATTTGAATACATAAATTGTTATTGAGTAAAAAATAAATTTGTATCTATATAATATAATACCATTTAATATTTAACTTTAAATTTAATATATTTTTAATTTTAATATTTTGTATTCCTCACCTTACATAAAAATTAAAACATGAATACTTTATATAAACTAAAATTATATTTAACTCAAAATTTTAATATAAAAAAATTATTGATAATAAAAAAATTATTATTTAAATAATTTTTATTTTTAATTTTGTAAAAACTATTTTTATGTGTGTTACTTTTGCTTATATAAAAGACTTGAAAAAATATAAATAAAGATTTTAGTTTAATCAACATAGTATGTGAGAATTACAACATGACTCATCATATAAAGAGAATTTCATATTCGATTTCTAAAATCGTTTATTTGAGGAATAATTCAACTTTGATAAAAAAAAATATAAATATCTAACTACCGACTTTAATATTAGTTTCATAGTTGATACCAAAAAAATTAGTCGTAAGAATGTCTCCTAAAAATTATAGTGGATAAACAAAAAAAAATGTCTTGTTTTAATATTTGTCTTAGGTCTCACATTAAGTTGGGTCGGCCATGTATGTACGTCTCGATAGTGGTTGATCCCCATAATTTAAATTTATTTTTTAATGGGTATAAGAAACAAAACTTTCTTAAGTCCCTTGCAATACACATCTCATGCATCTACCTAAAATTTAATGCAAAAGTCAAATTTTAATGCTAAATCATGAGAACAACGAATATGAATTAAAATCACCATAAAAATTATACTTACGAGCATCATAATTATAGTACGGTTATGTCCAACCAATCATTTCCCTTCAAAATTTCCAAAATACAACTCTTATGAAGTATATAAACTTGTTTTGGTTCATTTTTAATATCATCTCAAAGATGTTTATCATATCCTCTACTATCCTTGATAGTCTTTCCATATTATTTGGTCGAGGTAGTTTGGTGTCAATATTGTGATGTGAGGCAAAATAACTACCTTTTGTGCTTACACCATCTATAACAACTTTCTCAACTACTTTATCAACTATGTTTAAATAATCTGAATTTGAACGGATGAGTAAACCCATTGATTTCAGTTACTGCATCATAAAAACAACTATAACACAATGCATAAATTAAATACATAAATAAAAACAACAACATACAACACAATTTTTTTAATTCAAACTTATTTCAACCTCAATCACGTCGCGGACACACTTCTCCCGTATTTCCTCGGCAATTTCCCTTGATCTTCCTCAGTCAACCTCTCTCGATCCTCCTGGAACCTTTCTCGCACCTCCTGGAACAACCTCTCTCACTCCTCCGGATGAACCCTCTCACGTTTTTCTTGAGTCACTCTTTCCCGTGCCTCCTGAGTTCACTTCTTCAGTGCCTCTTAAGTCCACTTCTCCCGTTCCAGTTCAAATACTTATTGTACTTTATACCCCACCCTTTGCTCAACTGTCTCTTCTATTTGTTTCTTACAGATTACTTCATTACTTGTTTATGATAGTCCACAAAATAATCTCAAAACGACACCTCTTCCAAGACCACATACACATCTACCATGATCCGCTGTTCCAATCGCTTTTACCAAGATGTCATGATGTTCTCGTGGAACAAATCTACCATCTTTGAATTTTTTAACTAGTAAATCCTACAACACATATAAAAGATCATTTTTACCAAAAGATGTCATGATGCTTAACAACTTCACATGTAACCTTTGATTTGAACTCTCCCCATGGTCTTTGATGTGCCCTCTTCCATTTCTCATGGCGTGATGGTGGAGATGGATTGCGATCAAGGCTTATATAGGATCTCTCAGCTCTATTTCTCTTTGTTTTCTTTTTTCTTTAATCATTATTTATTCTGATTCATCATATCCTCCACGAGACAATCTATGTGGATAGATATTTCTTGCTCTATTCTTCTTTCCTTTTTGGATCTTAGCCAAAAACTTAGGACTGGTGTGGGACTTAACAAACCCCTCCCAAATGTTCTTATCAAGATATTAATACATCATATATGGGGGGCCTAAGTTAAGTTTTAGTTTTGTAATATAATCACTTATGTGTTGTGTCTTAAAGCCCCTCCAACACTCACCAGCATATCCAATCCATTTATTTTCTAGTATATCATCCTCTAGAACAAGAAACACTTCCTACGTTTATGTAATAGAGTTGATATTAATATTAAACCAAAAAAATAAATGGTCATCTATACTTGTAAACCAAATCATAAAATTTAAAATAAATATCGTAATATCGGTCCATATTTGATCTTTTAAATCATCAGAAAGTTCTTTCTAATTACCTATCAAAATGTTGACTTTGCTTTTACATTATACTGACACACAACCCCTAAAACTATCAGTATGTTCACCATAAGCCTTACCGGTTCTTGGACAAAAATCATCCGGGAAGAGAGCATCACTTTCGTGGGTTACGTACCGTAAACGTGATGACGAAGATTCGTATGAGTTAGTTGGAAGAGTTGATCTTTGAAGGGTCGTGTTGGAAGAGATGATGAAATATGAGTCTTGATGAAGATGAAAATTACCTAGGGTTTTTATTATGAGAATGACGATGAAATAAGGAATGTTGATAGGTAAATGAAAAGTCAGAGTTTAGTTCTATGAAGTATTCGTGCAAAGGAACTTCCACGTCGGTTATAGGGGTAACTAAGGAAATAGATCAATTCAAAATTAAAATTAAAATAGAAAAGCGCAATATTTTAGGAATTTCATGTAAATTATATTACCCCTCCGTTGGCCAAAGTAACTGACGTTAAATACAACTTTAAAAATAAATAAAAAATTAATATAAACATAAGGGCATTTGAAAATATTAATTTCGTGATTCAAAATAAATAAATAAAAGGGAAAAGGTAAAGGCATCAACTGAGAAAATGTAACACTTGGTCCCTAAGCCAATTGAAAAATAAATAAAAAATAGAAATTGTAGTAACTAGGATTCGAAGCAAGATCACTATGAGCATCGACCATCCTCTGTCAATCACCCCGAGAGTCGGTTAGTCAAAAGCAAATCTTCAAGACTCAGACTAGGGCGAGCTACCACAAAGAGCATGATGAGTCCATTTGTCCAAAGATCAATCAATCAGAAGCCTCTCATTCTAAGAATTGGTCAGTCAGGGGCACACCACTGTAATACTCAAACATTGGGGCAAGTTACCTTAAGTTTATGACGAGTAATTTCCAAATTCCTGTTAAGGTGAGCCTTTTTAAAACCCAACATACTATGGCAAGATGAGCCACAGAGGGGCAAGTCCTATCCATGCTTTAGAGTTGCTCAAGAAAACTTGGCCATATATCAGTAACAATTGAGTTCAATACGAGTACCGGGAAATCACTGAAGGTGAGAAAAACAAGAAAGGGGGGGTTTGAATTGTTTGAAAAATTAAGCTCTTTTGCAAAATGAAAATCACACAAAGATTTTATACTGGTTCGCTTATAACACAAAGCTACTCCAGTCCACCCGGCCAAGGTGATTTCGCCTTCAACAAGGACTTAATCCACTAATCTTGAAAGATTACAAACAACCCCTAAGAGAGAAGAAAATCTCTTAGTCCTCTCAAGTCTACAGACTACAACAAGTCACTTGAGGAAATCAAATAAAAAAAATAGATACAAGATGTGTAATCTAGAATGCTTCTAAGAAAGCAAATATTACAAACTTAAGAACAAATTTTTCACTTGATAAGCAAAAGCTTAGTGAAAATCTTTGAAGAACAAAGATGTTTTTCTTGAGCGTGATATAATTTCAGTATAGTTTTGGCTAGTGATTTCTTCGTATTTACTGAATGAGATTTCTTCTCTATTTATAGGAGTTGAAGTAGAGTTGAAGTAGCGTTGAATCTATTGGATATTGAGATGTAGTTACGCCATTCCATTAATAGCTTCTGCAGTAGACTTTTTCACTTAGAAGTGACTACTTACCACAATTAGTAACTTCTCTCTTGGAAGTGGAGATTAACGTCTCTTTTCTGATTGAGGAAATCCATTTGCAGAACTTTAACTTGGCTTAAACGTTACTTCATCATGATTAACAATTCTGATTAGAGTCTTGTGTATCTGGAGAAATTTGCTTCTGATGTTATTTCTTGAATGTTCAGATGGCGCTTGATAACTTCAGACTTTGCAGAAGGCATTTGTTCAGAGTCAGAGCTTCTAGACTTTACTTCATGTTCAGATGCTTCTGATACTTGCAGTTTTGTCCAGAGTCAGAGCTTCTTGAAACGAGATTTCACTTTAGATGCTTCTGATACTTGAGATTTTGCATCTGATCTTGTTTTGCATCTGATGACATCATCAGATTTATTTCTTCTTTCTTTAGAACCCTGCACACTTAGAAACTTTTCGTTAGGGTGCCACTTTTGGTTTCATCCTTTGTTATCATCAAAATCATGGAATCTATTGTAGAACTATTTTTGTTCTTACAATCTCCCCCTTTTTGATGATGACAAAACAAATAAAAATTATCAGATGAAACATGAAAAATATTAGATCAGATAGACAAAAGCTCCCCCTGAGTTAGCGCTAGGGAGTTCAGAAGTTCTTACCAGAGCTTTTCCAAGTAATTAGGTTTCTGAAAACTTTCTGCAAATGCTTAACTTTAAAGTTAGAGTTATTTAATCAGAGCTATTATTTAATCAGAGCTATTTATATCAGAACTATTTCTACAATTGTTGCAGAATGCTTAAGGTTTTAGACATAGTTTTCATCAGAGCTATTTAATAATTTCTCCCCCTTTTTGGCATAATCAAAAAGGCATAAAACATAAAAAAATAGAGAGAAAAACACTTCATTAAACAGCACAAAGGCAAACAGCAGTCAAAAACAACAGATTCAAAAGAATATCAGAGCTAAAAAAGAAAAGACAGAAGCAAAAACACTAGGCAACCAAAAATAAATCCTAAGTGCCTAAGGGTTTGGAGGAGGAGGAAGTCTCTGTAGTAGCATGGCAAACATATTCTGGAGGTTTTCATTCAGAGCGTCTTGTTTGTCCATCCTTGCCCGGAGCTCACTCTGATCTTGCTTGATCTCTTTCTGATCTTGCTTGATTTCCTTCAGAGTGTTAAGAATCAGAGGGATCGCAGAGGAAGACTCCCCCTGAATCAGAGCCTGCTGAGTTTCAGCTTCAGCAGCAGCTTGGGCTTCTGCATCTGCCTTAGCCTTGGCTTCTGCTTCCTGAATTCTCAGAAGTTCTGCTTCCTTTGCCAGGCGTTCTTCTTCCAACCTCTTAGCTTCTTCTGCAGCTTCCTTAGCTAATCTTTCTTCTTCCAATCTCTTAGCCTCAGCTTCTCTAGCCAGTCTCTCTTCCTCTAACCTTCTGGCCTCAGCTTCTCTGGCCAGTCTTTCCTGGAGTCTTTCCTCAGAGTCTCTGATGTAGCCATTTCTGACTTGTTCAGAGATACTCTTCAGCCTATAAGACTCAGAGGTCATCCAACTAATAACTCTGTTCCAGTGTGTCCTAACAGATTTAGGATCATCACTAACTTCAGAATTTTTAGCCAGAGACTTGATCTTCTGGACTGAGGATTCTGCAACCTGCATAATGGCCTCCTCAAGGGTAGGTGTGATAATTTTAGGTTCAGGTTCAGGTTCAGGTGAATGAGGTGGAGAGTTTTGAGGGCTGAGATGTAGAGGTTGAGGTTCAGTTTCTGGTTCTGGCTGGGGTTCAGATTCTGCTTCTGGTTGAAGTTCAGAATCTGGGTCTGGTTGAAGACTGGGGGATGAAGCATAGAGTGGGTTTACATCTAATGGGTCAGAGTCTGGGCTAGGTACAGCGGGAATTAATGGTGGAGTGATATAAGGTTCAGATGGGCAAATTACAGATGGTTGAGTTTCAGAGGGTGTGGTGGTTGTTTGTGGTGGAAGGGAAGTTCGGAGGGGAGAGGTTACTTCAGTTTGTGTTTGAGTTTGTGGAGCGAAATTTTTAGCATAAATTTCAGCTATTGTTGGGGAGTTTGGGTCAGAGTGTTCTTGATCAGAAGACTCATGATCAGAGGACTCTTGGTTAGAAGAAGGGGAAAGGTAAGGTGGTGACTCATACTCAGAGGATGAGGAAGAACTGTGGTGATATAGTTGATTAGGGTCAGAGGTGGTTGTAAAAGTACGGGCAATTTTTAGAACAGGTGGAGGTTGAGAGGTTCTAATGGTAGAAGGTGGTATTTCTGAGGTTGTAAAAATTGGTTGAGAGGAGAGAGGGTTAGAGGAAGCCATTACAGATTCAGAAGAGACAGGAGGAATGGACTTACCAGAGGAAGAAGAGACTTTCAGAGGAGCTTTGGTTCCAGAGGATTCTCCAGTTCTGGGTTTCTTTGCCTTCCTTGCTTCCTCAGCTATCTTCTTCTCAGAAAGGCCTCTTTTGTATCTGACCAGATCTTCTACAGAATCCAGACAGTCTTCAAGGCAGAAATCAGAAACGTCAATGCCTTCATCCAGACGATCCTGAAGGTAGATGGCAATGGCATCTCTGGGTTCATTTTTGAAGAACCTTTCAAGGCCATGAGGCATCTTCCTCTGATCCTTCAGAGCTTCCCAGGTCACATTCATAGTGGGCTTGACTCTGATGTCTTTGATGATTCCCATACTCCTCAGATTTTTGGCATTCAGAGGCTTTCCAACGTCAATTGCCAGATCATCCATACATCTGGTCTTCTCCAGAGCATCTACCAGTCCATGCTCAATGAAGATGTCAGAGAGCAATCTTCCCAGAGGAACGTAGGATCTGGGCTTCATATTGTTCCTTGTTTCTCTGACTGAATCCCTCAGATATCTGAAGAGGAGAACAGGGAGGTTGATCGGAATACCCTTCTGAATACAGTAGAGGATGCATTTCTGATCAGCGTTGATATAATCTGAAGAGTTGGAGGCTGGACGATGATGGATTGTTCCCAGAATAATCTTCAGCCAAACTCGGAGGTTCTGATGAAGCTCCTTGTTCTTAGATGGGTTTCCTTCAACATTTGCTTTGAAGATTGTAGGGTTAATGACTTCTGTGATGCGCTTGGACCTTGGAGGAATGTTGTAAATCCTTTTACCTCCAGTTCTCTCCATGTTTAGCAAGGAAGCAATTGATGCTTCAGTGATGACAATCTTCACACCCAGAACAAAGGAAACGATGAACTGGTCATCAGCATCTGCACATCTCCAGAACTCCTTCACCAGAAGAGGATAGATTGGACCATACAATCTGTTGAAGTAGTTTTCCCAACCTTGCTTGCGAAGATCTTCAGTTAAATCAACGCCATTTCTTCTCAAATTCTCAAAATCTACCAGCGATTCACATAGAACATCCAAACCTTCAAAGGGAGTTGAAAGGTTTATGTGTTGTTCGCGTTCCAAAATGTGAGGTTCTTTGTAAACTGGGGTTGTGGTAACATCTACAACCATGGGTGTTTGAGTGTTTGAGGTTTGGGGGTTAGAAGCAGCTTCCATTTGTTGGGAGAAGTCAAAAACAGATTGTTCTTGAGGATTCATGATGAAGATTGATGAAGAA
This sequence comes from Lathyrus oleraceus, assembly GCF_024323335.1. Classification (NCBI taxonomy): domain Eukaryota; kingdom Viridiplantae; phylum Streptophyta; class Magnoliopsida; order Fabales; family Fabaceae; genus Lathyrus; species Lathyrus oleraceus. The sequence continues at coordinate 98,735,183 of NC_066584.1, read as the reverse complement.
GATGAAGAACTGAGAAGGTTGCAGAGAAAACTTCGAGAGAGGGTTTAGGGTTTAAGAGTGAGTGAGAGTGATAAGTGTGTGAAATGTGAGAAAAGTGTTTATATACCTAAGGGTAAAAACACATGCAAAACGACACACATACCAGCGTTAGCACAAAAACCAAAATGGCACGTTTGGGGAAAAATGATTACAGCTCATTAATGAATGTCTAATCCCAACAGTAAGCACACTGCTCGAGGAGATTTCAAGCGTTCTGACCTTTGATTTCTCTTGACAGCTGTCTAGAAGTTCTAGGGTTAGACGCATGTTCCCCACGTGTTGATGTTTCTGATCTTCAGGAATACAAAAGGATTTCTGAAGATTTCTAACTCAGATATCTTCTTAACTTGGTAGAAGTATCAGAGTCAGAGGCAGAAGTATATTTGTTTTTATCAGAGTCTCATTTTACATGTTCAGAGCCAAATTTTACTCAGGACAATTTTTAATGTTCAGATTTTCTAAGATGAAACGAAATCTATCTTCAGCTAGAGGCTTAGTAAAGATATCTGCCCATTGATGTTCTGTATCAATGAACTTCAGCGTTACTATTCCTTTCTGAACATAGTCTCTAATAAAATGATGTTTAATTTCTATGTGTTTGGCTCTGGAATGTAGAATGGGATTCTTACTTAAACAAATAGCAGCAGTATTATCACAAAGGATAGGAATGTTACTCTCAAAGATTTGTAGATCTTCTAGCTGATGTTTCATCCAGAGCATCTGAGTTGTGCATAGTGACGCTGAGATATATTCTGCTTCTGCAGTTGATAGAGCAATTGTTGACTGTCTTTTGCTAGCCCAGGAGATTAAGTTGTTTCCCAGAAGCTGGCAATTTCCAGATGTACTTTTTCGTTCTATTCTATCTCCTGCATAATCTGCATCACAATAACCAGAAAGCCTATACTCTGATGTTTTCTCATACATCAGGCCCAGGTTAGGGGTACCTTTCAGATACTTAAGAATTCTCTTAACAGCTGTTAAATGAGATTCTCTAGGATCTGATTGGAATCTGGCACAAAGACAAACGCTAAAGAGAATATCAGGACGAGTAGCAGTCAGATAGAGAAGAGAGCCTATCATACCTCGATAGAGCTTCTGACAAACCTTGTTGCTTACCTCTTCCTTCTCCAGAATGCAAGTTGGATGCATGGGAGTCTTTGCCGAATTGCATTCAGTCATGTCAAACTTCTTCAGAACGTCTTTAATGTACTTGCTTTGATGAATGTACGTGACTTCTGGAGTTTGATTGATTTGAATTCCCAGAAAGAACTTTAGTTCTTGCATTAGACTCATTTCAAATTCTGCCTGCATTAACTTAGAAAATTCTTGGCAAACAGAGATATTAGCAGAACCAAAAATAATGTCATCAACATAAATTTGGCATATCATGAGATTATTTTCATGATTTTTACAGAAGAGTGTAGAATCAACTTTCCCTCTGATAAAATTTTGTTCCAGAAGAAAATTACTTAAGCGTTCATACCAAGCTCTGGGAGCTTGTTTAAGTCCATATAAAGATTTCTTAAGTTTGAAAACATGTTCTGGAAAATTTGAGTTTTCAAAACCAGGAGGTTGATTTACATACACTTCTTCTGAAATATAACCATTTAGAAATGCACTCTTGACATCCATTTGGTATAATTTTATAGAGTGATTAATAGCAAATGATACAAGAAGACGAATAGACTCTAACCTTGCGACTGGAGCAAAGGTTTCATTATAATCAATACCTTCTTGTTGACTATAACCTTGAGCTACCAGTCGTGCTTTGTTTCTGACAACTTCTCCTTTCTCGTTCAGTTTGTTTCTGAACACCCATCTGGTTCCAATGACATGAGTGCCTCTGGGTTTAGGAACAAGATCCCAGACATCATTCTTGGAGAATTGATCTAACTCTTCTTGCATAGCTGCCACCCAATCATTATCTTGAAGAGCTTCATCACAGGACGTAGGCTCAATCAGAGACACTAGTCCCAGAGGAATATCTTCAGAAGTTCTGAAGGTAGATCTGGTTCTAACAGGTTCATCTTTGTTTCCCAAAATCAAGTCTTCAGATACGTTGCTACGACTCTTGACTTTCCTTGGAATTTCTGGAGATTTAATTTCTTCAGAGTCTGGAGTGACAGGTGCTTCTGGAGTTTTCTCAGATTCTACCAGAGTGATCTCTAAATCTGCAAACTTTTCAACTAGCTTTGACTTTTCAGGGTCAAGCTTATCATCAAATCTAACATGAATTGATTCCTCCACAATTTTGGTTTCTGTGTTGTATACTCTGTAGCCTTTAGAGCGTTCTGAGTATCCTAACATAATACCTTTCTGTGCTTTGGAATCAAACTTGTTCAGATGTTCTTTAGTATTTAATATAAAACAAATGCATCCAAAAGGATGAAAATAAGAAATGTTGGGTTTTCTTCCCTTACACAGTTCATAGGGAGTCTTATCCAGAATAGGTCTAATAGAGATTCTATTCTGAATGTAACACGCTGTATTTACAGCTTCTGCCCAAAAGTGCTTTGCTACATTTGTTTCATTGATCATGGTTCTGGCCATTTCTTGGAGTGTCCTATTCTTCCTCTCTACAACTCCATTTTGTTGTGGAGTTCTAGGGCAGGAGAAATCATGGGATATTCCATTAGAATCAAATAATTCTTCAAAATCTTTATTTTCAAATTCTCCACCATGATCACTTCTGACTCTAATAATTTTAGAGTCAAATTCTTTTTGCACTTTAGAACAGAAACTGGTGAATACAGAGTGAGACTCACTCTTGTGCTTTAGGAATTTTACCCATGTCCAGCGGCTGTAATCATCAACGATTACTAGTCCATACTTCTTTCCATTGACTGATGCTGTTTTCACAGGACCAAATAAGTCAATGTGAAGAAGCTCCAGAGGCTTGGAGGTAGAAACAACATTTTTCCTTTTAAAAGATGTTTTTGAAAACTTTCCTTTCTGACAAGCTTCACACAGAGCATCTGAAGAAAACTTCAGTTTAGGTAAGCCTCTGACTAACTCAAGTTTAGTTAGCTGAGAAAGTTTCCTCATGCTAATGTGGCCTAAGCGTCTATGCCATACCCATTGCTCTTCGTGAACTGACATTAAACATTTAACATTTTGATCTTTTAAATCAGAAAGATTTATTTTATAAATGTTGTTTTTCCTCTTGCCTGTGAAAAGGACAGAGCCATCGTTCTGATTAATGGCTTTACACGTTTTTTGATTAAAGATTACATCATAACCGTTATCACTTAATTGACTTATGGATAACAGGTTATGCATTAAACCTTCTACATAAAGAACATCAGATATAGAGGGAAGAGTACCATTACCAATAGTTCCGGAGCCTCTGATCCTTCCTTTCTGATCTCCTCCGAAGCCTACAAAGCCAGCGTCTTTAAGTTCCAGGCTTTGGAACATAGACTTTCTTCCCGTCATATGTCGCGAGCATCCAGAGTCCAGGTACCATGACTGGTGTCTGAACTTTGCTGCATAGGATATCTGCAACATAGATAATCTTATCTTTCGGTACCCAGAATCTCTTGGGTCCTTTCAGATTAGTTTTCCCAGAGTTTCTTACAACTTTGGGTCTTCTAGCATTTTTAAATTTGTGTTCTTGTGTGTGTGTATAGTGGTATGAAAAAGGTGATTTAATTTGGTTACTGGTAGAAGTTTTATCAGAATCAGAATCATACCCAATTCCCCTTTTATTATTCTGACCTACTCCATAAATCATGGATGCCATAATACTCCTATTTATCCCATTCTTCAGAAATTGTTGAAAGGCTTCTTCATACTTATAAATAATTTCATTTGAAGTTTGTGGTGCTTGAGACAACACTTCTTCTAATTTTAAGCTTTTTGTTTTAGCTCCATCTCTTTCTAACGTTAAAGATTTGATTGTATCTTCATGTGCTAGAATTGTTGTCTCAAGTTCACTACATTCTTCAGATTTTGCTTTAAGAAGACCTTTAATGCTTTTAACTTTTTGTTTTAATTTCTGAAGAGAGGTAAGAGTTTCTGATAAACATGATTCTAAGTCAGATCTAGAAAGTTCAGAGAATACCTCTTCAGATTCTTCATCTGAGCTGCTGGATGTGGTAGCCATAAATGCTACTTTGGCTTGTTCATCAGAGTCAGATTCTGATGATCCTGAATCACTATCGTCCCAGGTGGCCATTAATCCTTTCTTTGTTCTGAAGGCATTTTTCTTGAAGCTTTCCTTCTTAGAGTTATCTTTCTTCAGCTTGGGGCATTCATTTCTATAATGACCTGTTTCTTTACATTCAAAACAGGTAATATCTTTATTAGGTTTACCTTTTGAAGTTGACTCTGATCTATCCCCTCTGGGTCTTGATCTTCTGAAGTTGTTGTTGTTCCTTCTTTTCCAGAGTTGCTTAACTCTTCTGGTTAGTAAAGACAGTTCTTCTTCATCATCAGAGTCTTCAGGTTCAGAGTCGTCAGTATCTGCAGTTTCTGCCTGGAGAGCTTTGGTTCTGTCTGACTTCCGTCTTTCAGGTCTGGACTTCAGCGCCACTGACTTGTTCCTTTTCTGAGGCTCATCCTCCTCTAGTTCTATCTCATGGCTTCTGAGAGAACTAACAAGTTCTTCAAGGCTGATACTGTTCAGATCCTTTGATAACTTCAGAGCAGTAACCATAGGTCTCCATTTCTTTGGCAGACTTCTGACAATCTTCTTAACATGATCTGCAGTTGTGTATCCCTTGTCTAGCACTTTAAGACCTGCAATAAGAGTTTGGAATCTGGAAAACATAGCTTCTATAGCTTCGTCATCTTCCATCTTGAAGGCTTCATATTTCTGGATCAACGCCAGAGCCTTCGTCTCCTTGACTTGGGAGTTTCCTTCATGGGTCATCCTTAGAGAGTCAAGTATATCTTTGGCTGTCTCTCTGTTGGTGATCTTCTCATATTCGTTGTATGATATGGCATTCAGAAGTATTGTTCTGGCCTTGTGATGATTTTTGAACTCACGTTTCTGATCTTCTGACATTTTGCTTCTGGGAACTTCAGCTCCATTTAAGGTTGGAGGTTTGTATCCATCTGTGACAATGTCCCAGAGGTCAGCATCATAACCAAGAAAGAAACTTTCGATTCTATCTTTCCAGTAATCAAACTTTTCTCCATCAAAAACAGGAGGCTTGGCATTGTAAGAATCTTTCTCATTTGAGTGGGCCATTTGTTTTTCTCGCACTGGATCTCTCTACACGGTTAAGTGTTTGATTTGAAAATCAATAACAGAGCCGGAGCTCTGATACCAATTGAAGGTGAGAAAAACAAGAAAGGGGGGGTTTGAATTGTTTGAAAAATTAAGCTCTTTTGCAAAATGAAAATCACACAAAGATTTTATACTGGTTCGCTTATAACACAAAGCTACTCCAGTCCACCCGGCCAAGGTGATTTCGCCTTCAACAAGGACTTAATCCACTAATCTTGAAAGATTACAAACAACCCCTAAGAGAGAAGAAAATCTCTTAGTCCTCTCAAGTCTACAGACTACAACAAGTCACTTGAGGAAATCAAATAAAAAAAATAGATACAAGATGTGTAATCTAGAATGCTTCTAAGAAAGCAAATATTACAAACTTAAGAACAAATTTTTCACTTGATAAGCAAAAGCTTAGTGAAAATCTTTGAAGAACAAAGATGTTTTTCTTGAGCGTGATATAATTTCAGTATAGTTTTGGCTAGTGATTTCTTCGTATTTACTGAATGAGATTTCTTCTCTATTTATAGGAGTTGAAGTAGAGTTGAAGTAGCGTTGAATCTATTGGATATTGAGATGTAGTTACGCCATTCCATTAATAGCTTCTGCAGTAGACTTTTTCACTTAGAAGTGACTACTTACCACAATTAGTAACTTCTCTCTTGGAAGTGGAGATTAACGTCTCTTTTCTGATTGAGGAAATCCATTTGCAGAACTTTAACTTGGCTTAAACGTTACTTCATCATGATTAACAATTCTGATTAGAGTCTTGTGTATCTGGAGAAATTTGCTTCTGATGTTATTTCTTGAATGTTCAGATGGCGCTTGATAACTTCAGACTTTGCAGAAGGCATTTGTTCAGAGTCAGAGCTTCTAGACTTTACTTCATGTTCAGATGCTTCTGATACTTGCAGTTTTGTCCAGAGTCAGAGCTTCTTGAAACGAGATTTCACTTTAGATGCTTCTGATACTTGAGATTTTGCATCTGATCTTGTTTTGCATCTGATGACATCATCAGATTTATTTCTTCTTTCTTTAGAACCCTGCACACTTAGAAACTTTTCGTTAGGGTGCCACTTTTGGTTTCATCCTTTGTTATCATCAAAATCATGGAATCTATTGTAGAACTATTTTTGTTCTTACAATCACGTTATCACCCCATCAAATAACCTTTTGCCTTTGGCAAAGAAGCTCTGCTGCAAAGAAGCTTTGTTGCAAAAGAACCTTCCATTTGTTACCCACCACATGGGCATCTTTGGAAGTCTTTGAGTCACTACATAGATCATTCTCATGCATATCGTTGTATTCATTTGGCATATTCCCATTGCATGAAGCCTTAAAAGTTAAACCTAAAAAAATAAAAGTCCAACCTTGCTTAGCACATCTCAAAGTCTAATTTTTATTGGCACGCATACATGCATTGACCAATTGTTACATTTCATGCATCATTACATGTGTGGTATACCCACAAGTGTGGAGCACTATACTGAGTAATCGTAACATTACATGCAAAATTCACATCAAAGCATATTCAATCATAAGAATAACATGAACCATGTCTCATCCACATATCAAGAAAATCATTGTTACTACAGTTAACTACTTTACGCTGTCAGCATGATCTCAGTAGTATATTCCTTAGTCGATCTCGGCAGAAGATTTTCCAATTAAACCATGGAAGCATGTATTTTTCTCATTTAATCTCGACAGAAGATTCCTAGGTTAATCACGATAGTATACTTCCCAGTAGGCCTTGGCAAAAGGTGTTTCCCCATAGAATCTCGGCAGTAGATTCCTTGGCTAATCTTAGTAGAAGATTTCCCATTAGACATTGATAGTAGGTATATCTCTCTCAATGTGAATCTCGACAGTAGATTCCCTAGTGGATCTCGGCAAAAGGTACATTTCCTCCAACAAAAATCTCAGTAGTACATTTCTTGGTTGATCTCGACAAAAGATTTCCCATTAGACTTTAGAAATAGGTATTTTCTCAATAAAACCTCGATAGTAGGTATCTTCTAGTGAGTCTCGGCAGTAGACTCCCTAGTGATTTTTCTTTTGAATTTCCCCCAAGGAACCTCGACAGTATTCTTCCCATGTGAAACTTCTTTAGAAGATTACTCTCGAAGAATATGCAAGCAGTCACAGTAGTTGATCACTTCTCTCCCCGGTGATCTCACCTTGCATTTCCATTCACCAATAAAGGCATCTCGCCAAGCCTCATTTCGTGTCATTTACTGAATATCAGCATTTGTATATCATGATCATTCATATATCACGCATAAAAGCAAATTCAAATCATGCATAACCGAAGTGTACTTCGTACTCATTTGGCATTGACCCAGATCTTGTTGTTGATCCTATATCCCTTAACCTCAAAAGTCCAATTTTGTTTTGGCGCCCTTAAACCATAATTCGATTTTCGGAGGCACAAGTCCAGTCTTGCGTGACAAAATCCGTTTGAAGTCGATATATGTTTTATTGATACCTACTGTCAAGTCCAGTCCCATATGGAGAAATCCATTTAAAGCCGATATATATTTTATTGATGCTTGCGATCAAGTCCAATCTCGCCTGGAAAACTCCGTTTGAAGCCGATATATATTTTACTGATGTCTATGGTCAAGTCTAGTCTCGTCTGGCATTTCATTTTAAAAGTTCAACACTGTCTGGAATTTTATCTTTTTGTTTTATCCACCAAATTGTTATCCCCAATGAGTGTTCACCCATTTGTCTTTGACATTTCTCGTGGATCACCATTACACATATTTTCATCATTCCCCACAGGTCTAATTATCATCCATCATAAAAAAAAACATGCTCGGGTTTATTCCATACCATATCCCTAGCAAACAAATTAAAAAAAAGTCATTCATGCATTCATAACATATCATCTCATTTCATCTGCATTCAGAGACAAATTTGGGGTCTTTTAGTCTTTAACTATCTCCCACCATGATCATATGAAGAATGACATTCTCCACATTCTATGGTTGAAGATACTTAAATAGGGGCAACTGTCACACCCCAATTTCGTCCATCATTCAATAAATCGATACATATATCATGACATTTGCATCACCGCATATCATAACATGCATTGCATCTTACATAATGCCTAAAATGTCGATCGAAATAAATTTTTTGATTTACATACAGATTGGTCAAACTGATCCTCAAATTTATGTGAAATAAACGGGCGAAAATTTTCAAAATCGAGCTTGCAGACGTCATTTTTATTGATCTACGATTCACATAGTTTAACCTTACGTGCTCGTTTTAATTTTTCAACTATTTTTTCGGTCACATTTTAAAGAGCCTGAGCTTTTGTATCGATCATTTTTATTTTAAAAATTGATCAAAACCTATATATTTCCGAAAAGTTTATTTCTATAGAAATTCTTGTGTTTGTGTAGATTTATTTCTATAGAAATTCTTGTGTTTATTATAATAAATGGAGTTTTTTAATTGCTTTATATTTATCTATGCCATTTTTTTTATTTAAGTCTCTGTCAATTTATTTCAGTAAAGACAAATGAGCACATTATATATATATATATATATATATATATATATATATATATATATATATATATATATATATATATATATATATATATATATATATATATATATATATATATATATATATATATAAATAGGTTTTGTTCCACTTTTAATTTTTTTTAGATTTTGTTAGAACACATATTGTGTTAGTTTACTTCACATTAATATATATATATATATATATATATATATATATATATATATATATATATATATATATATATATATATATATATATATATATATATATATATATATATATATATATATATCATTAACTAGATGGATCTTTTAGTTGCTAAGATAAGTTGCATTTCTTTTTTATTTCGATTAGTGTAATAATTTGATAATATTATTGAATAATGAAAATATTGTATATGTGGGATGATGTTGTATTCTGTTGCCTATTATTGCGTTGCGATTTCGGAGTTACAATTCAATTTAGCTTTCGAAAATCACTTAGACGCATAAATTTTGTTGCTCGACTTCTTATTATAAAGTGATTCCTACATTAATTCACTTTAAGTTAGCCTTAGAGCCAAATTCAGTTGCTTTCGATTTCGGTTGGATTCTGGTCCCGAGGCTTACTCTTGGGCCTTCTTACAACGACTTATTGATTAATATCAAGTTAGTCTTAAAAATCTCACCAACTCAAACTATTTTCAAATAATTTATCATTTACGAATCAAATATTGATTAACATCGAGTGACTTTTCTTAAATCAAGCGTAATATCAAAATCTTTTTCTTAAACAAACACAAAAGAAGAGGACCATTGGAGTCTAGCATTCAAGTCGAACCCTCGAGTGATTGGTCCTAAGCCACACACTTTGGGTTAGCCATTCGTTCTTTCTTTTTCTCCTAAAACACTTAATAAACGTGGACTAAAATGGACCGTTGGAATCTAGCATTCTAATGGAACCTTGAACAATTGATTCCAAGACATGTGTCTTGTTCTTATCAATCGTTCGTTATCCATCAAATCATTTTATTAATGACTTTGAATGAAAAAAGACCGTTGAGATCTAGCAATCTGATGGAACCCCGAATGATTGATCATGAGGCTTATATTTTGTTCTTGTCAAACATTCGTCATTCACTTATAAAATAATCCAACCAATCAAAATATTTTATCGCCGCTGTGCGATCCTCAAAAACCTTTTCAAACGAAAGATATTTCGTCTCGAGATGATGCAAAACAATGTTTCATCCATATATGTGTGAGTTGGGATAAGTGATATTTTCCCGTGAATGTTGATGTATAGAAATCCATTCAATGTGATGCAAACGCCAGCTCCTCACTTGTTTTAGGTAACAACCAATGTTTTTTCCTCGATTGAGACAAAACAACTTTTGCTAAAATCGATCAACAAACAAACATTTTTTACTCAAAATTATGTATGCCTTGAGTTCTCCATCGCACCAGAAGATACTTATGAGAAAGACTCACAATCTTGTCAGACACATTAATAAAAAAAAATTGCTACCCCTTTCTTTTCCTCTTTACATTTTTAATAAATCGAAGAAAAAAAATAACATAAGCTAACATTCAAGTCACAAGTTGAAAACTAAAAGGTTCCCGTTGAGTACAACGGACTTGAGGGATGCTAATACTTTCCCCCGTTGCGATGACCATGTTCTTTTCCAAAGGTTTTATCGATATTTTCTTATTCTTTCATTGGAATAAATAAAGTTTGATGGCGACTCTGTTCGAACATTTTTTCCAAGAGCGTGTGATGCGCTTCGCAAAGGATTATATTTTTCAAGGTACGATAGATGACAACTTTGTTGGGGACAAGAACATCTCCTAAGTGAGTCAACCCTAGTTTAGTTAGCTTTTCGTATGTGTGTTATCTTTGTTTGTTTCTTATTTTTTATGTTTTCTTTATCTTTGCTTTATCACATTTTTATATCTGTATATATTTATGTGTGGACTTTAGGGTTCGATATCATGAATAAAGCTCTACGCCCGAGCTTTAGAAAAAGAAGAGAGAACACATAAGTTTAGAATTAGAAGTTTTATAGTGTTAGTCCCCAAGGGTCACTCCTTGCGTGCCTAGCATGAAGACTCCCCCTAGAGTAGACATGTTGGTAGATCTTGTTATAAGACAGCTAGTCTGTCGTATGACGCTAATTCATGAAGGGTCAGTGACTCTAGGACCCCCTCTTAGAACTAGTTTCTGCTTCGGTGGTTGTGTAATGTTGGACTCCATGGGCTTCTCCTTGTTGCACCTAACATGAAGATCCCGCTCAGAAGAGAATTTTTTGTCATTCTTGTCATAAAGTGGCTAGCCTATTGTATGGCATTGATATGATTAGAGTCCATGACTCTAGGAACCTTATCCAAAATTAGAAACTATCATGTGAGTGGTTTGTGGGTAGAAAGCCTAGAACTGTCCATTATAGGGAAGCCTAACTAAGTCGGTGTGTTTTGAGTACTCATGTTATCCCAGATCCTAACTATACACACATTGCATTTTCTTTGCATACCAAAAACATAAAAAAAAAACGCATTGCATACATTCACATACCATTTCAATTGCATTCATAAACATGCATTGCATATCATTTTCCAAAATACCAAAAAAACTCATTCATCCTTTGTCCATAACCCGCAATTGATTTCCTAACACCTATATCGGACTCAAAGTAGCTTTTGAGGGATCATGGACCCTGGACAAAACTAGTTTACATCAAGCGAAGATGTTGACTTGATGAAGAACCAGTTGAACCAACTCATGGAGGCTATGGTAGCTCTGGAAAATAGAGAGGGCAATGGTCAAGTGAATGATCAAGTTTAACCTCAGCCTGTTCGAATCCCTATTGAGAACCTCGTTATACAAGAGCATACCATTGTCCGAGATAGAGATTCCCCACCTCATAATGTTATTGAGTATCATAATTTTGCATTCTCAGAGCCAAATTCCCAAGGGGAAATCCCGGTGATGAAGACCAAGAGACCAGAGGTTATTGAGATTGCTGAAAAATATTGTGTGCTGAATGAAAGACTTAAAGCTATATAGGGGCATGATGCTTTTGTTCTGGATGATGTAAACATGTGTTTAGTGCCTGGCCTGGTTATACCCCTGAAGTTTAAAGTACCTGACTTTCAGAAGTACAAAGGGGATAGCTGCCCAAAGCACCATTTGGTGATGTTCTGCCGAAAAATGACCGCATATGCCCTCGATGATAAGTTCATGATTCACTGTTTTCAAGACAGTTTGAGTGAGGCGTCATTAAGTTGGTACGTTGAATTAGAAAAAATCCATATTCAGTCATGGTCGGACCTAGCTAATTCTTTCTTGAAGAAGTACCAATACAATTTGGACGCGGCTCTCAGTCGCTTTCAATTGAAAAACCTATCTCTAAACAGTGATGAGTTATTCAAAGAGTACGTCCAAAGATGGAGAGAGTTTGCTGCTCGTGTTCAACCTTTGCTCTCAGAGAAAGAATTGGTGGATATGTTTTTGGATACCCTGCTGTAAGACCCTAATTTTGTCCCTAAGATCCCTCATGGCATCATAACATTGCATTGCATAGCCTCAAGGATCATTAAGCATCTTGGTTCCCCTTACCTTTGGGTGGGACTCCTTGTGAGTGGTTTGAGATCACCAAGCATGCTTGAATTGTATATCATTGCCTTTCTCATTTTTTTTACTAACCAAAAGCACAAAAATATGTCACTAACATCTTTTGTTTGTAGCTTGAGCAATCACAAGGTCAAAAGCTTCTAGGAGATCATTGGTACAAAGACATTGGTCAAGAGGAGATGAAAGCAAGCATGGTAATGGTTCCCAAGGCTCTCATCCATCAAATATTCCTCCCTAGTATCTCAATTCATCATGTTTGATCAAAGCAAGTCAAAGGGTTTGAGGTTTGTTCCCCAGAGAAGCCCTAATTCATCTGTGCACCACAATGCCTTGCTCATGAAGCAACCTCAACCCATGGTCAAATACAATCAAGGGAAGTTCTTTAATTTATCATTTCATGCATATTTGAACTTATTTGAGTGTCCTCAATCATCAATTCATCAAGATATGAGTCATGGATTTGAGAAGATGATCAGTCAATTCATCTGACTATTTTGAAATGCACTGAGGCCTAACTTTTTATGTGTTGGTTAAATGGAGATGGTTCCAAAAGAAAAAATTTTATTAAGGATAATGCGAAAAACTTTCATGTTCATCAAAGTTTTATTTGAATCTTGGAAGACCATCTGCCATTCCAATACATTATAGGTCATTTTGACTGAAACCCTAATTTTGGGTCAACTTCCCAAGGACATAACTCACTCATTTTTTATGATTTTGAGGTGGGATCAAATGAATTGGAAAGTTTAAGATGTCTACTTCAAATCTTATGTTTAACAAAATTCCAAAATCTCAAAGTAAATACATGTGATAATGCAAGACATTATAGGTCCTTTTGGGTCAAAGGCATTAAAAGTCAAAAAAGTCCAACTTCAAGTGCCCATAACATTTTCATCAAAAATCCAAATGATGCAAAATTTAAGTCCATTTTGATTTTCTCGAAAAGATCTACAACTTGGATGTTGGATATTTTTCCATTTGGAGCTTGCATCCACAAAACATAAAGGCTTGAAAGTTGGCCAATTTTAGAAACCTTGCCTTGACATGTTTTGCACATCACCCTTCAAGCTCAAATTTCACTAATTTCCAAGGCCCAAATGAAGTTTTGATCAACATGACATTTGTTCCTTATGCAATAAGCTTTCCAACCATTACTCATAATCTTGCATTTTGATTTTGGACATGGCATTTTCGAAGGCTTCAATGAAATAGTACATTTTATGAAAATCATTCCAATTGCCATGCATGATCCATTAACATCCAATCTGCACGTCCAATTCATATTTGGTGATGTATATCTTGTAATTCCAATCAGAATTGGGCCCTTCATGCGCCTGTACAGGCCCATGCATGAAGGCCCTCTTCTCCCATGCACACGAGTTTGATGATGCTTGCAGCTCCCTCCATCTATAAATACAATGCCTTGCCCTCTCAATTCTTCAACCTGAAGGTGCCTGAACCTCTGCTGAATTGAATCCCCACCCTCACACCAAAGGAACTCTCTCTTTTCTCTAAAAATTTCAGATCTAGAATTCAGTTTCCTCGACTGCTTTCTTAGATCTAAAAGTTCCTAGACCTCTTCACCTTGATCCATTGAACTTCTGTTTTGATAAAGCAAGCAAGGTTTCAAGTTCAAATCACCAGAACTCAAACTTGAACTCTAACTGGTATTTTCTTCGATTCTCCTAATCCTTTGACCTATTGGCTGTGATTTTGTGTTGGCTGAAGTCCTCTCAATAGAGGCATCATGTTTATGCTTTTGATTTTTGCAATTCATTGAGTTCATGATGAACACCAGATTTTTCCAGCTCTGATTTCTCACATTATAGAGATCTAGAAGGAAAATGGATGGTATAGGGATGATGTACATCATCCCAGCTTTCTATTGATGTATAAATCGCACGTTTTGGTTACCTTTTTTTTCTGCAACTTGGCCGGAATCTGGGAAGCTCACCGGAGAAGACGGTGGCTCCGGTGGCTTCATCATTGCCAGTTTAAATCCTGGACATTTGATCCATTCTCCAGATTGAATCTCGTCCCTTGTTTGTTATGACTTTTAATTGTTTCACATGTGCACGCATTGACTTGGATCCACCATACGCGCGCGCTTCCTGACCTCATGATTTGCCAGCTCAATTAATGAGCTTAGATCAGATGGTCCACGCTTTTTCCAATTTCTATTTTCTCTTTTATTTTCATTTTATTTTCTTTAATTCCAATTGTTTTCAAAAATTAATATCTCTCTCATTTTCTATCCAAAAAATATGGGACCAATTGCATTATTTCCCAAATAAATTCTAGTTTCTATTTCTGATTTTTAATATTTTTTATTTAGTCATTTGATATTTTTTGTGAATTTTCTCTTTTCTGGTTATTTTTAATTCATTTTAAATAGTTTTTGATATTCAAAAAATGCAAAAATATTTTCCTAACCTATTTGAATGATGATGGATCTATGAAAAATATTCTCATCAATTTTTGAATTGATTTGAGATTTATTTGAGATTTTAGTTCAATTAGGTTATTTTTATTCATTTTTTATTGATTAAAAATAGTTTCTGACTTTTAAAAATGCTGAAATTTTTTGTCAAACTTTGTTTGACCTTGTTGGACTTAGGATAAATCACTTGGACCTTTCAAGGTTGATTTGAAGTGATTTTGAAGTTTGACCTTTCTTTAATATTTTAATTCAAGTTTATTTTTAATATTAAAAAATGCCAAAAATATTCTATTCATTTCTTGACTTCCAATTCTCATCTCACATCTGTTTTTGATTGTTTGACCTTGACTTTCAATGTTATTGGTCAACATATGAGGATTGGTACATTTTATTCCAATTAATGCATTTTATTTCCATTTTCACTTATCCATCTTCTCCTTCTTCTTCTTCTACTTCTTTTCTTTTTGATCAATGAGTTGAAGGTTGATAAGTTAGCATTGATTAGGGAGACTTAATATTCCTTGATTCAAATCTAATTCATCTTGATCAATTGATCAAGTGAATGGCTTTGCATTAAGGATATGTTGTCTTCTAAATCATGCAAAAGGCTTAAACCAATACAAGATCATTTCTCTTCTCCTTTTTGGCATGGCAAGTTGTTGGGACTTGGTTCACTAATCAAGACTCCTAACTTGTGTTTGTTGCCTACATTATTATTGACCGGCCTCAGATAGTTGTGACTTCTACATAAGTCCAATTACGATTGCTTAACATAGCGCTAAATTTGCCTTATGGCACACTAACTACTAACACTAACTATTGACAATTAACATTTACTTAATGCAATTTACTTTATGCAATTTACTTTAAGGCAATTTACTATTCTTGCACATATTATCCATTTGTTTTTCCTTTGCTCATTTGAGCACATGTTTATGTTAATGCCATTTGCCTTTTGCTCACTTGAGCACATAATTGTGTATATATTATTGTGCTTGTGTTTTGTTTTGTTTGTTGTGGACCAAAGTGCAAAGAAATGGACTTAGTTTCTAGGACTTCCCCTATGCAAAGAAATGGAGAATTGGACTTAGATTCTAGGACCTTTCCTATGCAAAATGGGAGTAAAAGGATCTTAAAGATGTTGGATTAGAAGGACCAAATCTCTAAACTCACTCTTGTCCATTCTTGTTTTACTCCATGAAACTTTTGATGTGTGTGCTTTTGTGCTAGGAGTTTCCATTTGAGCTTAATTGGAGGACCTTTACCATGAGCATCCAAAGTGAGAAATACAAAAGCCATTTGAGGATTCTTGGAAGCATGACCTTGTGTTTGTTTGCTTGAAATATTTGCTTTGTGGTTGCTTATTCCAAAGGATGGGAGCTACTTGGATCATCAATATGATCTCAAGAGAGGAACTCCTAGTGTGGTTTCATTTCTTATCCCTCACCTTTTTATTTTCCTTAAGATCTAGCCATTCTTCTTCTTCTCTCCACTCTAACCCAAGCCAAAACTTTTTGTGCAAACATTTCACTTGTTTTCAACATTAGAAACCTAAGCCTTATGCTTTTGATTTTCAAACTTTCTTTTCATAATACTTATTTTGAATTGAAACTTTTAAGTTAACTTTGACCATTTTGTAAATACTTCTAATTGGTAAACATAACCCATTCAAATGTCTTTTTGTGGTTCCAATGGCCACCTTCTTAATCAAAAACTTTCCATAACCTTTAGCTATTAGGTTTGAGTTATCCTTGTGGTAGATATAATACTCACCTATGTCCTTAGTGATGGACAATAAGCCTTCCATGCTTATTATAGGGTTAACCCCTCACTAGCATGTTGAAGCTATTCTCACATGGTGGATTTGTGGTTTGGTTGAGTTTTCTCCCTTTGATAACAAAAGACCTTAAGGCTTTTGGACCAATCAATTCACCAACCTCTTTTGAGATTTTTACCCCGAACTACGAGGTTTTGATCCTAATCTTTTTTAAGATGGTACGTAGGCAATGGGTTTATCCATTCAAACACAAAATGTAAATAAACTTGTATATTCTTTTCTCATCCCTTCAATCATGTTTGCACAAACAAAATTTCACAAAACAATAACCTTTACAATAAATGTAAAAAGGGCTCCCTAGGAGTACCTAGGATGTTTTGGGTTCCTAACACCTTCCCATTGCATAACCAACCCCCTTACCCAGATCTCTGTTTCTTTTACTAGTTTTTGTTAAAACTTTTAGGTTTTTGTTCGCTTTCTAACCATTCCTTTGGAAAAATAGAAGTGCGGTGGCGACTCGACTTTGTATGGTTTACCTTGGGTTTAGTCAATATCTCTAATGGTAACGAATACCCCGCTACAGAAGAGTGGCGACTCTGCTGGGGATCTCTATTTGCCTAGTGGGTTTTGCCAACTTTTCATGCTTGATGTATTGTATTGTTTTGTGACATATTTTTGTGCAATTTGGGATCACTGTATTGTATGTAATGATTGATTTGCTTGATATTAATTCCTTGTATGCTTGGTGATCTTTGTGAGATGAGTTCTATACCCGGACTCGAGTGCACTTAGGATAGGAGAATGGAGTTATTCCTTAGCAAGTTGACTTGCAAGTCCATTCACTTGGTGGAGGTCATGTTGGGATCAATAATGTCACACAAGTAAGTTGTGGTTAGACATTACTCTTTCCAATATAGACCTTAGAAGCCAAGGACCTTAGTTTACCAAGCCCATCTTGGCCTATTTTTAGGATGTAGTGCGAAAATCGTTCAAGTGTAAGATTTGATACGATTGTTACGCGATACTACACTCATAAGAGTCTCTCTTGAGAATATTTTGGAATACGAGTAGTCGTTTCTCCGATAATATCCGAAAGATGGGATGATGACTATGGGAACCTCTTGTAGAACATGTTTGGCAGGTTTAAACCTTAGTACATTCCCTTTGGGTGGTTCTTAACCAAGACTCCATGCTCGTGACTTGCAACAAACCCTTGATTCATGGTTGATCCGTTCATATATCCTTAATATCAATGGAACTTGGGTGTCGATAAGGTGTAAACCATAATCCACCAAAATGGATGATTGATATTAAGGATAATATGATTCATCCCATGACCTTTGTTTGGTGTGCTTTGCTTGATCCTTGAGTGTGATTGTTGCATTCATGCATTCATGCACTCATTTGCATCCATATCATCAATAATAAAGGAAATTTTCAAGGAACTTAAGGGGTTTATTTGCAAAATTTTCAGACATGGAAAGACAAAGAAGGAATACAAAGAAGTACAGTTTCAGACAACCCGACTTGAAAGAGCTAAGGAATTTGACATCCTATGTACTAGATCCTTTGGGTTTCAAAGCTCGTTTTGGGAAGCTTCTCCCTCTTCTGACTACTCAGGTGGATGAAGGATTGATACGTGTATTGGTGTAGTTTTATGATCCCTTGTACCGTTGCTTCACTTTTCCGGACTTTCAGCTTTTGCCTACCCTTGAGGAGTATGCTTATCTTGTGGGTATACCTATCCTGGATCAGTTACCGTTCAGTGGCTTAGAGAGTATTCCTACTTTTCAAGAGATAGCTGACATGTTACACATAGATGAATCTCTGGTTGGTGCTCATATGACTACCAAAGGTGGAATTCAAGGTCTCCCTTCTGAGTTCCTCATTGCTCAAGCGACTATGTATGCGAAGGCCATGAGTGAGGATGCTTTTGAAGCCATATTTGTACTTCTCATTTATGGGTTGGTTTTATTCCCCAACATTGACAAGTTTGTCGATGTGAACGCTATTAGGATCTTTTCTGCTCTTAATCCCGTTCCTACTCTGTTGGGTGATGCTTATTTCTCTTTGCATGTGAGAAATGCAAAGGGTGGTGGTGCCATTGTGTGTTGTTAGCCTCTGTTGTATAAGTGGTTTATTTCTCACTTACCTCAGACGGTCGCTTTCAAGGAGAACAAGGGATGTCTACGGTGGTCCACGAGACTCATGTCTCTCACTAATGATGATATCTCTTAGTACAACCGTGTGTATGATGGTGTGCAGATTATCGACTCTTGTGGTGAATTCTCTAATGTGCCTCTTCTTGGTACATGTGGTGGGATTAACTACAACCCTTTTTTGGCACGTCGTCAACTTGGGTTCCCCCTAAAAGATAAACCTAATAACATTTTGTTAGAGGGTGTGTTCTTTCAGGAGGGTAAAGATCCCCAAGGCTTGAAAGCCAGGATGGTCCGCGCTTGGCGCAAGATTCATAAGAAAGGAAGGAAGGAGTTAGGGCCTAAGAATTGCATCGCTTTGGAGCCTTATACTGCTTGGGTAAGGAAGAGAGCGTCTGAGTATCTCATGCCTTACGAGTATCCAAGACCTACACCTATGATTGAGGTTAGGCCTTCAACCCTCCCTAATCAAGGAGTAGAAGAGTTGAGAGACGAAGACCGTTCACGTGCTTGGATCCATGAACGTGAAGAGTTGCTTCAGCAGATTAAGGAGAAGGATGCTTTGATTGAGTTCCTCGAGCATCAAGTTATTGATGATCCTAATGATGCATGGACTTCTCTACTTCCTCAGCCTTCCAAGTTTTGGAAGAGGAAGTACGATCGACTCGCCAAAGAGAAGGCGGATATGGAGGGAGCTTATGAGGAGGAAGTGAAGAGGCTTCGCGCATCCTATTTTCCTGTGTCCCGAGCATTAGATGATTGTTTCTAGGGATTCATAGGATGATTATTTTCCTTTCCTCTTGTACATGATTGACAGTGTTGTACTTCTTTCCTTGATATTATTTTATGAGATATTTCTATATGCGATGAATGCTTAATGTTCCAAAAATTTGCAAGTAAAACCCTAAAGTTCCTTTGAAAAATAAAGACAAATCATGTGCACCAGCATTGCATGCATCATGTGCATAAGCAGGTTTTGATTTCCGGTCTCTTGTCCTGTGGTCTAACTCTGTGCTCTTCATTTATTTTGAAGACAAGCTGACTCACCGGTACTACACTAGAGCCAACTCTGCAAGACTGATGGATCAACTAGAGCAAGAGAACCGTGAACTCAAAGAGGAAGTGGCCAGACTGAGTGCTTTGATGGAATCGTTCCTGGCTGCCTAGAGCCAGTCTTCTCCGACACCTTCAACTCCTCCCCAGAGGACAGTCATCTCTGAAATTGTTTCCTCAACTGTGCCTGCAGCCAACGCACATTTTGCTCCGACGGCCATGCCAACCGGGTTTCCGTGGGGGATGCCTCCTAATTTCATGCCTGAGGGTCCTGCTCCAACTTTTGCTTCTATGCCGACATCTAGCCCGGTCCTTGCTGTTCCTCCTCCTGTCGTGCATACCATGCCTAGGGTAGATGACACCATCTATCATTCTGAGTCGTCTGAGGGCCCAGATGTCTATGAGAAGATGGACGCCATGAATGATCAATTTCTTGAGCTTCGCAAGGAATTGAAGACTCTTAGAGGAAAGGATCTCTTCGGAAAGTCTGTTGCCGATCTCTGCTTGGTTCCCAACGTAAAGATTCCTGTGAAATTCAAGGTCCCTGAATTTGAAAAATACAAAGGAAATACTTGTCCTCTCAGCCACCTGGTCATGTATGCCAAGAAGATGTCCACTCAGACTGATAACGATCAGTTACTCATCCACTACTTTCAGGACAGCTTGTCCGGTGCCGCTCTACGTTGGTACATGGGTTTGGACAGTGTGAACATCCGATCCTTCAACGACCTTGGCGAGGCCTTCGTCAAGCAGTACAAGTATAATGTGGATATGGCTCCCGATAGGGATCAATTGAGGGTCATGTCCCAGAAGTACAAAGAAACATTCAAAGAATATGCCCAGAGGTGGCGAGAGTTGGCAGCGCAAATCGTATCTCCGTTGGAAGAGAAGGAAATGACCAAAATCTTTCTGAAGACCATGAGTTCATTCTATTATGAGCGGATGGTTGCTAGTGCTCGTTCTGACTTCACCGAGATGGTGAATATGGGGATGCGTTTAGAAGAAGGAGTTAGAGAAGGACGTCTAACCAGAGATGAAGGCTCTTCTGCCAAACGTTATGGGGCGTTTGCAAAGAAGAAAGATGGAGAGGCACATGTTGTGACCTCCCATGTGAAACCTAGAAGACCCTCTGTGAGGAGGAAGACCGTGCGTCCCGCCGGTAACCAGCATCAGGTGGCTCATATAGCACCTGTTTTTCAGAGATAATCAACAGTACCAGCAGCACAACAACAATCAGCAACCACCTCAGCAATATCAACAATAACAGCACTGCCCGCAACAGCAGGCCTACCAGCCTCGAAACAGTAATCCAACTAGCACGAGTTACGAGAGGAAGAAGATCACTTTTGATCCTATTCAAATGACATATGCAAAATTATATCCCTCTTTGATAGAGAGGAAGTTGATTACTCCGAGAGACCCACCGGCTATACCTGCTAACCCCCAGTGGTGGTATAAGCCCGAATTGTATTGTGTATACCATTCTGGTGCTCCTGGCCACGACGTGGAGAATTGCTATCCTTTGAAGACCAAGGTTCAATACCTTGTGAGGTGTGGCATTCTGTGTTTTGAGGACGTAGGTCCTAACGTGAAGAAGAACACATTGCCCGTGCATGAGAAATCTGTCAACATGGTCCAGGGCTGCCCTGGCAAATACAAGGTCAAATATGTCAATCATATTCGACAGTCTCTGGTCGAGTTGCATCGTTTGCTATGCGAGTACAGTCACTATGAGCAGGATCATGGTAGATGTCGAATATGCCCTGTTAACCGATTGGGGTGTCGCCAGGTGCGTAAAGATCTTCAGGAAATGCTAGATGAAGGAGTCATTGAGATCCTTCAGAACAGGAATGTTGACGAAGATGAGCCTGAGGTCAACATAATCTCCCCGGTGTTCCGGATGCCCGAGCCTGTTATCATCAAGTATGATGGTAGCAAGCAGAAGGTTTCTCCTTCTCTGATCATTAAGCCTGCCGGTCCTGTGTCATACTCTTCCGAAAAGGCGATACCCTTCTGTTACAACGTTGTTGCTGTAGAAGATGGGAAAGAAGTGTCTTTACCATCCACCTCTGTTGTTAATATCGCAGACGTAAGTGGTTTAACCCGCAACGGTCGTGTGTTTTCAGCACCATCGAAGCCCCAGGCTAGTGCTGATTTTGCTGAACGCCTGACTGGGAATGCTGTGAGCACTCCGAATCCGACACTTGTTGTTAAGCCCTCCTCTGTACTGAAAACTCCTACTTCTGTTGGCCAGAATGGCAATACGAAAGAAGACTGTAATGAGATGCTAAGGCTCATCAAGAAGAGTGAATACAACGTTGTAGACCAGCTTCTACAAACACCATCCAAAATATCTGTGTTATCCTTACTTCTGAATTCAGAACCACATAGAGAGGCTCTGCAGAAAGTTTTGGATGTGGCATATGTAGATCATGATGTCACAATAGAACAGTTCGATAGCATTGTTGCAAACATTACTGCTTTTAACAATTTGAGTTTCTGTGACTCTGATCTCCCTGAGGAGGGAAGAGACCACAACTTGGCTTTACATATTTCCATGAACTGCAAAGACGACGCCATGTCCAATGTGCTGGTGGACACTGGGTCATCCCTGAACGTATTGCCAAAGTCCACTCTCTCAAGACTGTCATATCAAGGACCTCCCATGAGGCAAAGTGGAGTTGTTGTGAAAGCCTTCGATGGGTCGCGTAAAACTGTGATTGGGGAAGTTGATCTCCCAATCAAGATTGGACCAAGTGATTTCCAAATTACCTTCCAGGTTATGGATATTCACCCATCGTACAACTATCTCTTAGGAAGACCATGGATTCACGAGGCTGGCGCATTGACATCCACCCTACACCAGAAGCTGAAATTTGTGAAAAATAAGAAACTGGTAGTAATAGGGGGAGAAAAGGCTCTCCTGGTTAGCCACTTGTCTTCCTTCTCATACATAGATGTTGAGGATGAAGTTGGAACTCCTTTCCAAGCTTTATCTATAGCTGAGCCTGTTGAGAAGAGAACTCCTTCATTTACCTCTTATAGAGATGCGAAGTTGGCCATTGAGTGTGGTGCAACTGCTGGTTTGGGAAAAATGATTGAGTTAGAAGACAATAAGTCCCGGGCTGGCATTGGCTTTTCTTCTGGGGTCTTCAACGCACAAGGGTTATTCAAGAGTGGAGGTTTCATCCACACCGGTCAGGATGAAGAAGCTGCTGCTGTCTTGGAAGGGGATGCAGAAGATTCGGACAATTTCATTATCCCTGGAGGGATCTGCAACAATTGGGTCGATGTGGATATTACTACAGTTATCCACAAGTCAACGTAATGATCACTTTGTTTAAAAAAACCCTTCTCACATGCCAAAAGGAGGAGTGATGACATTGTTGGCAACATAAATACAATGATATTTTCATTCAATAAATTCATGTTAAATGTTTGTTTTTCCAATTATTTTCCCTTTTTGCTTTTTGCATGAAATTGGTAATCACATAAAACCCTAAAAACAAAATAAAATCAATCTTTTCATCTGCATAATGATTTGCCTTGTTTGAATTCTAAAGCTTTTCATATCCAAAATCATTATGCAGGTTGATTTCTAGACCCATTGAACATAATGATCCAACATCATCTCCCAATTTTGAGTTCCCTGTATTTGAGGCGGAAGAAGATGATGTTGAAGAGATTCCTGACGAGATTACCCGTCTACTTGAGCATGAAGAGAAAATCATTCAGCCGCATCTTGAGAATCTGGAAACAGTCAATTTGGGGTCTGAGGATTGTGTGCGAGAAGTGAAGATTGGGGCACTCCTGGAAGAATCTGTTAAGAAGGGGTTGATTGAGTTACTACGAGAATATGTCGATGTCTTCGCTTGGTCATATGAAGACATGCCTGGTCTAGATACTGATATTGTGCAACATTTCCTGCCTTTGAAGCCTGAGTGTGTGCCTGTGAAGCAGAAACTCAGAAGAACTCATCCCGATATGGCAGTAAAGATTAAAGAGGAAGTTCATAAGCAAATTGATGCGGGGTTTCTGGTGACTTCTACATATCCTCAATGGGTGGCCAATATTGTGCCTGTGCCTAAGAAAGATGGAAAAGTCCGGATGTGTGTGGACTATAGAGACTTGAATAAAGCTAGTCCGAAAGATGATTTCCCTCTACCACATATTGATATGTTGGTAGACAATACAGCTAAATTCAAAGTCTTCTCATTTATGGACGGATTTTCCGGATATAATCAGATCAAGATGGCACCCGAGGATATGGAGAAGACAACATTCATCACACCTTGAGGAACATTCTGTTATCGAGTGATGCCCTTCGGTTTGAAGAACGCCGGAGCCACGTATCAACGAGCTATGACTACCTTGTTCCATGATATGATGCACAAGGAAATTGAGGTATATGTTGATGATATGATTGCTAAGTCAAGAACGAAAGTTGAACATGTAGAGCACCTGTTGAAGCTTTTTCAGCGTCTGAGGAAGTATAAGCTTCGTCTGAATCCCAACAAGTGTACATTTGGAGTTCGTTCTGGCAATTTATTGGGCTTTATCGTCAGTGAAAGAGGTATTGAGGTTGACCCTGCAAAGGTCAAAGAAATACAAGAGATGCTTGCGCCCAAAACTGCGAAGCAAGTCCGAGGTTTTCTTGGTCGCTTGAATTACATTTCCAGATTCATATCCCATATGACTGCCACATGTGCGCCGATATTCAAGCTCCTCCAGAAAGATCAGTCTCATGATTGGACCGAGGATTGCCAAAAAGCCTTCGACAGTATTAAGGAGTATCTGTCTGAGCCTCCGATTTTGTCCCCACCTGTGGAAGGAAGACCATTGATTATATATCTGACTGTTCTTGAAGGTTCGATGGGTTGTGTCCTTGGTCAGCAAGATGAATCGGAGAAGAAAGAGTATGCTATCTATTACCTAAGTAAGAAGTTCACTGATTGTGAGTCTCGATACTCAATGCTTGAGAAAACATGTTGTGCTTTGGCTTGGGCTGCTAAGCGCTTACGCCAGTATATGATAAATCATACGACTTGGTTGATATCCAGAATGGATCCAATCAAGTACATATTTGAGAAGCCTGCTTTAACTGGGAGGATTGCCCGTTGGCAGATGTTGTTATCTGAGTATGATATCGAGTATCGAGCTCAGAAGGCTATTAAAGGTAGTATCTTGGCTGACCACTTGGCACACCAGCCGATCGAGGATTATCAGTCAGTTCAATATGACTTCTCGGATGAGGAAATTTTGTATTTGAAAATGAAAGATTGCGATGAGCCTACACTCGATGAAGGGCTAGAGCCTGGTTCCCGATGGAGTATGGTGTTTGATGGCGCTGTAAACCAGTATGGAAATGGTATTGGGGCAGTAATCATTACTCCTCAGGGTACACATATTCCTTTTACAACAAGGCTAACTTTCAAATGCACGAATAATACGGCTGAGTATGAGGCCTGCATTATGGGATTGGAGGAATGCATTGATCTAAGGATCAAACACCTTGATGTTTACGGTGATTCGGCCCTTGTTGTTAATCAGATTAAGGGTGAATGGGAAATGAATCAGCCTGGTCTTATTCCATATAGGGATTATGCGAGGAGGATTTCAACGTTCTTTACTGAGGTGGACTTTCACCATATTCCTCGAGATGAGAATCGGGTGGCAGACGCTCTTGCTACACTTGCTTCAATGATTGTGGTTAAACTCTAGAACGAAGTTCCCAACATCACTACGATGCGCTTGGATAGACCAGCTCGTGTATTTGCAGTAGAAGAAGCGAAAGATGATAAGCCATGGTATTATGATATCAAGTGTTTCCTTCAGAATCAGCTTTACCCGCCTGGGGCATCTGTGAAAGATAGGAAAACTTTGAGGAGATTATCTGGCAGTTTCTACCTCAACGACGAAGTGCTCTATAAGAGAAATTTTGACATGGTTCTGCTCAGATGCGTGGATAGACACGAAGCAGACCTGTTGATGACTGAGGTTCATGAAGGTTCATTTGGTACTCATTCCAATGGACATGCCATGGCTAAAAATATGTTGAGAGCAGGCTACTATTGGCTGACAATGGAGTCTGATTGCTGCAAATATGTGAAGAAATGCCATAAGTGTCAGATTTATGCAGATAAGATTCATATTCCCCCGACACTTCTGAATGTGATTTCATCACCATGGCCTTTCTCCATGTGGGGAATTGACATGATTGGCATGATAGAGCCGAAAGCTTCTAACGGACACAGATTTATTCTCGTGGCAATTGATTACTTCACCAAGTGGGTTGAAGCGGCCTCGTATGCAAATATGACTAGGCAGGTAGTCGTGAAGTTTATCAAGAATCAACTCATATGCCGATATGGTGTGCCAGATAAGATCATTACTGATAATGGATCTAACTTGAACAACAAAATGATGAAAGAGCTGTGTAGTGAGTTCAAGATTGCGTATCATAATTCTTCTCCCTATAGACCCAAGATGAATGGGGCTGTTGAAGCTGCTAACAAAAATATCAAGAAAATTATTCAGAAGATGGTTGTCACGTATAAGGATTGGCATGAGATGCTACCATTTGCTTTACATGGATATCGTACATCTATCCGCACTTCCACAAGGGCAACCCCTTTCTCTCTTGTCTATGGCATGGAAGTCGTACTCCCAGTAGAGGTGGAGATCCCATCAATGAGAGTCTTGATGGAAGTCAAGTTGACTGATGCTGAATGGGTTCAGAGTCGTTATGACCAGCTGAATTTGATTGAAGAGAAGAGATTGACTGCCATGTGTCATGGTCAGTTATATCAGCAAATGATGAAGAAAGCTTTTGATAAGAAGGTCAAGCCTCGTGTGTTCCGAGAAGGTGACCTTGTGCTCAAGAAAGTCTTGTCTTTCGCGCCCGATTCCAGGGGCAAGTGGACTCCAAACTATGAAGGTTCATATGTTGTTAAGAGAGCCTTTTCAGGCGGCGCTTTGATACTTACAACTATGGGTGGCGAGGATTTCACTCGTCTTGTGAATTCAGATGCAGTCAAGAAATACTTCGCCTAAAAATAAAAACAGAATAGCTCGCTAAGTTGAAAACCCGAAAGGGCGGCTTAGGAAAAAATGAGCATCTCGGTGGATTGAAAACCCGAAAGGGCGGTCCAGGCAAAAGTTAGAGACATAAAAAATATATGTATCCCGCTAGATTGAGTACCTCATCCTGGGGCAATCTAGGCAAAAATTAGGGATTTGGCAAGTAACTGCATCTTGACAAGACTTTGTTCTACAATTATCATCCGTCAGAGATTCTCGTTCATTCGTCATCAACCGAAGCTTCGAATACATCGAATTCAGAATTGGTGGAGAAATGGTCATTATGTTCAATGTAGCCCTTTTCCAATATATATCACCAATTTCAAATTTGTAAAGATCCATGGAGTCTTGCCATTTGCAGACTATCATTCCATCAAATAAATTTGAGCCTTTATCCAATTATTTGCACTCTTATTTGTTTCTATTCAACAAATGTTTTGCATGTTTTAGTTGAGAAAATATCATTGTTTTAAACAATAAAATCTTCCATAAATCGTTTTTTAAACAAAGTGAACACTCACAAAGACGAAAGGATACTTAAGAGATCCCCAGTGCTCTCCCAATGGTAGTATGATCTCCAACAGGGTAAGACCTTTGTTCACATTCCTGGCATAACTGTATCCTCTTCCTCCCAGATATTGTTGTGGTTTATCCCACCGAGTGGAGTGCTCGTTGAGGTTGTTTACTTCCTTTCCCTTCGGCAGAGCAGTGATCCTTCCTCCTCAGTAGATGTGCTCTCTCTGGAAGATTCGATTCTTGGTGGTTGGCCCCCAGAATCCCTTTATCCCTCAGATAGATTCCCCGATAGAGTTGCTTATGTGACAGATTCTATTTGTGCATTAAACTCCTTTCCCCAGCTGAGACTGATGATTCATCCCCTGCAGAGATATTGTTGTCTCTGATCCCCGGCAGATTGGTTACTCCCCGGTGATCCTGGTTTTCTCTCCTGAGATGTAGTACCGGGTGGTTACTTCCTGGATCCGTTTGTGTTAGATATGTCTGTTTGTCAGCATTCATCATACATAAACCACGCATATGCATGCATAAATCATAACATTCAGATATTCATGTTGCATTCTTTGTCATATATCATTTGTTTGTTGTCTCCTGCTAATTGGTGATATAGATCTCCCCAAGCAGATGTGTGTGTCTGATCTCTCCATATAGAGTCAGCTCCATAGGCAGAAAGCGTCTATCCTTTCTTCCATATTCCCCATCGAGCTATGTCCTCGTGGATGATGGTTGTTTCTGTTTCCCCCCAACACATATATTGGGATGGGCTTCCCTATTGAGTTATATCCTCATTAGGACGAGTCTTGATTCAGTTTTCCTTTTTGGTTTGTTCCTAATTTGGCCTCTTGAAGCCATTTCCTTTATTTCCCCGCGGTATAAATGAATAATTACTCAGTAATTAGTAATCATTCAACCTATCCCCGACGGAGCCTGTGGTTTTCTACCCTTGTACCGGTAGTTGTAAACCCTATTTTCTCCCCTTTGCAGAGTTAACCTTTGGTTCATCATAATCGATGACGGTTACTTTTCTATGGTTTCCTACCCAGTATCTGGTAAATGTAATCCCCTCCCTGGTGGTTATCTTCATCCAGTATTCGATGTTGATATTCCCTCTTTTTCCTGGATAATTGCCCTAATTATGCAATTTATCCCCAGCGGGTCATCTCTCGTTTACCCTGTTGTTGGTAACGATTGTTTCTCTCCTGAATTGGTCATCATTATATACCTCGTTTCGGTATCCCGATGCCTTTTTCTTTTCGGTTGATTTATCCGTTATTAACCCAGTAACCGGTTGTGGATAATCTTCCATGCGAGTATATTATCTACGTTCCGACGGTAATAGATAGTATATCTCATGCACTCTTCGGTCGAAGCCTTTTATTCTTCCCCAGTTGAGTAAGATTCGTATCCCCTTTGCGGAATCGAATGTCCATCCTATGATCGAGTTTGCTTTTAGCCCTCTGTTGGATGATGAGTGTCTTGGAAATTTTCCCCAATTCACGCCTTGGTTGGTCACCTATTATATGCCCAGTAACCGGTATCCCTGGTGTTCCTTCCTTTTCTGCTCCCTTTTATGACTTTTATCCCCTGTGGAGTCAGATTTTCCTGAGTTGAAATATACCTTTTAGGTCTTCCTTAGATGTTTTGAAGTTTTGATATCTCTCACCCTTATACCGGTCTTAGATATTCATTTCTTCCTGAGCATGTTGTATCTCTCACCCTTATACCGGTATTCAGATCACATATCTAGTTGAGCTTATTACCCAGTAACCGGTAATACCTCATCTCGCTGCTTCCCCAGGAGAGTCTTTTTAGACTTCCCCAGCGAAGTCCCTTAGTGGATTGTTGTTGTCCGGATTCATATCCGAAGTATCCTTTGTAGATAGCTCCGCAGTATTGGCACATTCCCCAATACATGCATCTTCGAGTCAGCTCGAGTCCTTCCAATGGATCTTTTCCCTTTGTATTTCTACTCCCCAAGCTTTGAGTCGTGCCCTGCTCACGCATTTCTTTCTTATCCCCAAAAGAGTCCCCAAGATTTTGTCACATTGAATGTGGATTGTTGGTGTCTCCTATTTTTCTTTACTCCTTTGTGGACACATATCCCCACAGAGTGTTACCATTTTGCATACATACATTTGCATCATGAGGTCTCTTAGGGACCAAAATTCGTCTCTTTGTTATTATTTAAGCCCATTCTACCTCGTTGAGACAAAGATTTTAACCTTCCCTTCTCCGGCTAGAATGACCTTAAATAGGGGCATCTGTAAGACCCTAATTTTGTCCCTAAGATCCCTCATGGCATCATAACATTGCATTGCATAGCCTCAAGGATCATTAAGCATCTTGGTTCCCCTTACCTTTGGGTGGGACTCCTTGTGAGTGGTTTGAGATCATCAAGCATGCTTGAATTGTATATCATTGCCTTTCTCATTTTTATTTACTAACCAAAAGCACAAAAATATGTCACTAACATCTTTTGTTTGTAGCTTGAGCAATCACAAGGTCAAAAGCTTCTAGGAGATCATTGGTACAAAGACATTGGTCAAGAGGAGATGAAAGCAAGCATGGTAATGGTTCCCAAGGCTCTCATCCATCAAATATGCCTCCCTAGTATCTCAATTCATCATGTTTGATCAAAGCAAGTCAAAGGGTTTGAGGTTTGTTCCCCAGAGAAGCCCTAATTCATCTGTGCACCACAATGCCTTGCTCATGAAGCAACCTCAACCCATGGTCAAATACAATCAAGGAAAGTTCTTTAATTTATCATTTCATGCATATTTGAACTTATTTGAGTGTCCTCAATCATCAATTCATCAAGATATGAGTCATGGATTTGAGAAGATGATCAGTCAATTCATCTGACTATTTTGAAATGCACTGAGGCCTAACTTTTTATGTGTTGGTTAAATGGAGATGGTTCCAGAGGCAAAACTGTTCTTAAGGACAATATTAACAACTTTCATGTTCATAAAAATTTGATTTGAAGCTTGGAAGACCATCTTCCATTCCAATACATTATAGGTCATTTTGACTGAAACCCTAATTTTGGGTCAACTTCCCAAGGACATAACTCACTCATTTTTTATGATTTTGAGGTGGGATCAAATTCATTGTAAAGTTTGAGGTGTCTACTTCAAATGTTATGTTGAACAAAATTCCAAAATCTCAAAGAAAATACATGTGATAATGCAAGACATTATAGGTCCTTTTGGGTCAAAGGCATTAAAAGTCAAAAAAGTCCAACTTCAAGTGCCCATATCTTTTTCATAAAAAATCCAAATGATTCAAACTTTAAGTCCATTTTGATTTTCTTGAAAAGATCTACAACTTTGATGTTGGAGATTTTTCCATTTGGAGCTTGCATCATCAAAACAGAAAGGCTTGAAAGTTGGCCAATTTTAGAAACCTTGCCTTGACATATTTTGCACATCACCCTTCAAGCTCAAATTTCACTAATTTCCAAGGCCCAAATGAAGTTTTGATCAACATGACATTTGTTCCTTATGCAATAAGCTTTCCAACCATTACTCATAAGCTTGCATTTTGATTTTGGACATGGCATTTTCGAAGGCTTCAATGAAATAGTACATTTTATGAAAATCATTCCAATTGCCATGCATGATCCATTAACATCCAATCTGCACGTCCAATTCATATTTGGTGATGTATATCTTGCAATTCCAATCAAAATTGGGCCCTCCATGCGCATGTACAGGCCCATGCATGGAGGCCCTCTTCTCCTATGCACACGAGTATGATGATGCTTGCAGCTCCCTCCATCTATAAATACAATGCCTTGCCCTCTCAATTCTTCAACCTGAAGGCGCCTGAACCTCTGCCGAATTGAATCCCCACCCTCACACCAAAGGAACTCTCTCTTTTCTCTAAAAATTTCAGATCTAGAATTCAGTTTCCTCGACTGCTTTCTTATATCTAAAAGTTCCTAGACCTCTTCACCTTGATCCATTGAACTTCTGTTTTGATAAAGCAAGCAAGGTTTCAAGCTCAAATCACCAAAACTCAAACTTGAACTCCAACTGGTATTTTCTTCGATTCTCCTAATCCTTTGACCTATTGGCTGTGATTTTGTGTTGGCTGAAGTCCTCTCAATAGAGGCATCATATTTATGCTTTTGATTTTTGCAATTCATTGAGTTCATGATGAACACCAGATTTTTCCAACTCTGATTTCTCACATTATAGAGATCTAGAAGGAAAATGGATGGTATAGGGATGATGTACATCATCCTAACTTTCTATTGATGTATAGATCGCGCGTTTTGGTTACCTTTTTTTTTCTGCAACTTGGTCGGAATCTGGGAAGCTCACCGGAGAAGACGGTGGCTCCGGTGGCTTCATCATTGCCAGTTTAAATCCTGGTCGTTTGATCCATTCTCCAGATTGAATCTCGTCCCTTGTTTGTTATGACTTTTAATTGTTTCACATGTGCACGCATTGACTTGGATCCACCATACGCGCGCGCTTCCTGGCCTCATGATTTGCCAGCTCAATTAATGAGCTTAGATCAGACAGTCCACGCTTTTTCCAATTTCTATTTTCTGTTTTATTTTCATTTTATTTTCTTTAATTCCAATTGTTTTCAAAAATTAATATCTCTCTCATTTTTTATCTAAAAAATATGGGACCAATTGCATTATTTCCCAAATAAATTCTAGTTTCTATTTCTGATTTTTAATATTTTTTATTTCATCATTTGATATCTTTTGTGAATTTTCTCTTTTCTGGTTATTTTTAATTCATTTTAAATAGTTTTTGATATTCAAAAAATGCAAAAATATTTTCCTAACCTATTTGAATGATGATGGATCTATGAAAAATATTCTTATCAATTTTTGAATTGATTTGAGATTTATTTGAGATTTTAGTTCAATTAGGTTATTTTTATTCATTTTTTATTGATTAAAAATAGTTTCTGACTTTTAAAAATGCTGAAATTTTTTGTCAAACTTTGCTTGACCTTGTTGGACTTAGGATAAATCACTTGGACCTTGATTTGAAGTGATTTTGAAGTTTGACATTTCTTTAATATTTTAATTCAAGTTTATTTTTAATATTAAAAAATGCCAAAAATATTCTATTCATTTCTTGACTTCTAATTCTCATCTCACATCTGTTTTTGATTGTTTGACCTTGACTTTCAATGTTATTGGTCAACATATGAGGATTGGTACATTTTATTCCAATTAATGCATTTTATTTCCATTTTCAGTTATCCATCTTCTCCTTCTTCTTCTTCTACTTCTTTTATTTTTGATCAATGAGTTAAAGGTTGATAAGTTAGCATTGATTAGGGAGACTTAACATTCCTTGATTCAAATCTAATTCATCTTGATTAATTGATCAAGTGAATGGCTTTGCATTAAGGATATGTTGTCTTCTAAATCATGCAAAAGGCTTAAACCAATACAAGATCATTTCTCTTCTCCTTTTTGACATGGCAAGTTGTTGGGACTTGGTTCACTAATCAAGACTCCTAACTTGTGTTTGTTGTCTACATTATTATTGACCGGCCTCAGATAGTTGTGACTTCTACATAAGTCCAATTACGATTGCTTAACATAGCGCTAAATTTGCCTTATGGCACACTAACTACTAACACTAACTATTGACAATTAACATTTACTTAATGCAATTTACTTTATGCAATTTACTTTAAGGCAATTTACTATTCTTGCACATATTATCCATTTGTTTTTCCTTTGCTCATTTGAGCACATGTTTATGTTAATGCCATTTGCCTTTTGCTCACTTGAGCACATAATTGTGTATATATTATTGTGCTTGTGTTTTGTTTTGTTTGTTGTGGACCAAAGTGCAAAGAAATGGACTTAGTTTCTAGGACTTCCCCTATGCAAAGAAATGGAGAATTGGACTTAGATTCTAGGACCTTTCCTATGCAAAATGGGAGTAAAAGGATCTTAAAGATGTTGGATTAGAAGGACCAAATCTCTAAACTCACTCTTGTCCATTCTTGTTTTACTCCATGAAACTTTTGATGTGTGTGCTTTTGTGCTAGGAGTTTCCATTTGAGCTTAATTGGAGGACCTTTACCATGAGCATCCAAAGTGAGAAATACAAAAGCCATTTGAGGATTCTTGGAAGCATGACCTTGTGTTTGTTTGCTTGAAATATTTGCTTTGTGGTTGCTTATTCCAAAGGATGGGAGCTACTTGGATCATCAATATGATCTCAAGAGAGGAACTCCTAGTGTGGTTTCATTTCTTATCCCTCACCTTTTTATTTTCCTTAAGATCTAGCCATTCTTCTTCTTCTCTCCACTCTAACCCAAGCCAAAACTTTTCGTGCAAACATTTCACTTGTTTTCAACATTAGAAACCTAAGTCTTATGCTTTTGATTTTCAAACTTTCTTTTCATAATACTTATTTTGAATTGAAACTTTTAAGTTAACTTTGACCATTTTGTAAATACTTCTAATTGGTAAACATAACCCATTCAAATGTCTTTTTGTGGTTCCAATGGCCACCTTCTTAATCAAAAACTTTCCATAACCTTTAGCTATTAGGTTTGAGTTATCCTTGTGGTAGATATAATACTCACCTATGTCCTTAGTGATGGACAATAAGCCTTCCATGCTTATTATAGGGTTAACCCCTCACTAGCATGTTGAAGCTATCCTCACATGGTGGATTTGTGGTTTGGTTGAGTTTTCTCCCTTTGATAACAAAAGACCTTAAGGCTTTTGGACCAATCAATTCACCAACCTCTTTTGAGATTTTTACCCCGAACTACGAGGTTTTGATCCTAATCTTTTTTAAGATGGTACGTAGGCAATGAGTTTATCCATTCAAACACAAAATGTAAATAAACTTGTATATTCTTTTCTCATCCCTTCAATCATGTTTGCACAAACAAAATTTCACAAAACAATAACCTTTACAACAAATGTAAAAAGGGCTCCCTAGGAGTACCTAGGATGTTTTGGGTGCCTAACACCTTCCCATTGCATAACCAACCCCCTTACCCAGATCTCTGTTTCTTTTACTAGTTTTTGTTAAAACTTTTAGGTTTTTGCTCGCTTTCTAACCATTCCTTTGGATAAATAGAAGTGCGGTGGCGACTCGACTTTGTATGGTTTACCTTGGATTTAGTCAATATCTCTAATGGTAACGAATACCCCGCTACACCTGCAGAGCCCATACTTCAAAAGGATGGTAGGCAGTGCATCAACAAACTTCTCTGACCTGGTGAAAGTTAGAGAACGCATCGAGAGCAGCCTTAAAAGTGGAAGACTCCAAGGTGTCTCGAGTGTGAAGACTATTGAAAGTGAATCCCTTAGTGATTCCCAAGAGGAATAGGAGGATGAAACTTATTTAACCTCGAAAACTCATTAGGCTTCACATATTATGTCTCTGGTGCCCTATTATCAGCATCCATATGTAGCGGTTATTCAATGCCAGCAACCATTACCTTCTGGTCCTAAGTACCAGCAACCGTGACAAGGTCTGCCGAATCATCCAGCTCATGTTCCGCATTAGCATCAACGTCAGAATCATCGGGATCGAATTCCAAATAATCAACAACAGCGTCAGAATCAATGTGGACCTCCAAACCAGAAAGAAAGAGGGACTATATAAATTAACCCAATCCCAATA
Organism: Lathyrus oleraceus; assembly: GCF_024323335.1. Taxonomy (NCBI): domain Eukaryota; kingdom Viridiplantae; phylum Streptophyta; class Magnoliopsida; order Fabales; family Fabaceae; genus Lathyrus; species Lathyrus oleraceus. The sequence continues at coordinate 98,700,108 of NC_066584.1, read as the reverse complement.
ACGTATAGCCAAATATGGTCTCAGTTGGTCCAAAACTCATCGATAGCTCCTAGAGAGACAAGATTTATGAAGTTTCCATTCCCTCCTTGGTACAACCCGGATGTCAAATGTTAGTTTCATGATGGAGTAATTGGGCACTCAATCTAAGAGTGTAAGGTCTTCCAAGAAGAAATGCAACATATGATCAAAAAATGGCAGTTGTTTTTCGATGGCCCTAATGTTGTGAACGGTCCATTACCCTGATGAGTTCGAACACTTAAGGAGGCATTTCCCAGAGACAACAAGTTAAGCCGAAAAGATCGTCCTCGACACTGGCAATCATTTGGATGTTTCAGCTTTTCATTTGAATTTTCTTAGCATGTTAAACGTTCTTTTCTTTTAAGCATTGTTGTTTTATTTCAATGAGAATATTAATGAAGTGATCATGCATTTTTTGAATCAATCATGTCGTATTCACTCATTTTCCATTTATATAAAAAAACAAAAACAAAAATAAAAATATTTCTCTCATTCATTTCTTTTTTTAAACTATTGTTTTAGCGAGGATTTGAGGGAGAATGATAAAAAATTACCTATAATTATCGTGGTATGCTTTCGAGTAGAACTTTGCCGATGATGTAAGGCATTGTTTCTAATCCCCAAACACCAAAGAGGTAAGGAGTTATTCCCTAGTTAACCACTTTGAGCCTAGAAGTTTGTGTTTTCTTTAGGAATAAAAACCATTAATCTTAACTAGGGGCATGTTAGTTGTGTCCAGATAGTTTAACTGTGCATTCGATCTTCAAAGAGAATTCGTTAATCACCATTCCACCTGAGGATCAACCGCACTTCACACATATCATAAAGTGTCGAAGAAGTCATGAAAAAGCTAAGAGAAATTAGAGTGGTTGTTCCTCAATAACCAATAACATGGAAGTCACCAACCTTTCAAAAAAAAAGTCTGCTAAGTTGAACACCATAAAAGACGACTTAGGCAAAAATTAGGGCATCCTGGTGGACCAAAAGCTTTAAAGAAGCAATCCAAGAAAAATCAAGGATCAAAACAAAAAGAATTAATCAAAATAGGTCATCAAATCCTCAACAAAAAAAGGTGACTTCCATTTTAGGAAAAACTCATCTTGAATCCTCATCCTTACCATCACACCTTCAAATCCTCTTGGAAGTTGAATGGGCATGTTGAATTATTTGAACATGGGAACTGAAGATTATCAAGAAGAATAGAAGGGTAAGAATTAAATTTTGAGCCTTATATTCTTTGTTTCGAAAATCGTGAACCAGACCACATTACATCCTTTAAAGACCTAACTGAGGCAGGGTTCGTTTTGAAGACATACTACAACAAGGTTACGTTAACCTGACTCCACAATATCTTTGCTAATCATTTATATTTATCACATCAATTTCTACCCTGTGAATGTCTAGACTAGTATTGTATCCTGATCATTGACATGTTCACTATATTACCATTTTTGAATGAACAAATTTATTTGCAAGACAACATAACATCAAGGAAATTCCAACTAGAGCGGTCAGTTTGAGGAACACGATCATGTGAAATAAGTCCAGTCAGGGGAAAATCACTGTGAGCATCGGCCATCCTCTGTCGATCACCCCGAGAGTCGGTTAGTCAAAAGCAAATCTTCAAGACTCATACTAGGGCAAGCTACCACAAAGAGCACAATGAGTCAATCTCTCCAAAGATTAATCAATTAGAATCCTCTTATTCCAAGAATTGACCAGTCAGGGGCAGACCACTGTAATACTAAAACATTGGGGTAACTTACCTTAAGTTTATGACGAGTAATTTCCAAATTCCTGTTAAGGTGAGCCTTTTCAAAACCCAACATATTGGGGTAAGATAAGCCACAGAGGGGCAAGTCTTCTCCATGCCTTTAAGTTGCTCAAGAAAACATGGCCATATATCAGTAACAATTGAGTTCAAGACGAATACCGGGAAATCACGCTATCACCCCATCAAATAACCTTTTGCATTTGGCAAAGAAGCTCTGCTGCAATGAAACTTTGTTGCAAAAGAACCTTCCATCAGTTACCCACCATAGGGGTACCTTTGGAAGTCTTTGAGTCATTACATAGATCATTCTCATGCATATCATTGTATTCATCTGGCATATTCTCATTGCATGAAGCCTTGAAAATCTAACATTAAAAAAATAAAAGTCCAAGCCTTGCTTGGCACTTCTTTATTGGCACACATACATGCATTGATCAGTTTTTACATTTCATGCATCATTACATGTGTGGTATACCCACGAGTGTGGAGTACTACACTGAGTAACCATAACATTACATGAAAAATGCACATCAAAGCATATTCAATCATAAGCATAACATGAACTATGTCTCATTCACATAAGAAAATAATCATTGTTACTACAGTCACCTACTATAAGTTTGTCAATAGGATCTCGGCAGTAGATTCCCTGGTTGATCTCGGTAGAAGATTTTCCAGTTAAACCTCGATAACATGTATTTTTCTCATTGAATCTAGGTAGAAGATTCTCTGGTTAATCACGACAGTAGATTTCCAGTAGGCCTCAGCAGAAGGTGTTTCCCCGCAGAATCTCGGCAGTAGATTCTATGGCTAATCCCGGTAGAAGATTTCTCAATAGACCTCAACGGTAGGTATATCTCTCTCAAAATGAATCTCGGTAGTAGATTCTCTAGTTGATCTCGGCATAAGATTTCCCAGTTAAACCTCGGTAGAAGGTACATTTCCTCTAACAAAAATCTCGGTAGTAAATTCCCTGGTTGATCTCGATAGAAGATTTCCCATTAGACCTCAGCAGTAGGTATTTTCTCAATAAAACCTCGACAATAGGTATCGCCTGGTGAATCTCGACAATAGACTCCCTAACAACTGATTTAATGTAAAGTTCCATTAGAAGAATAAAAATTTGGCATGATAAATTTGTGTTCATTACCAATTGTGATTTTAACAATTTATGTTGCACTTCCACCATTTTAATGAAATTGATAATATTTTGTCTAATTTCAGCTTTGATTTTCATTAAAATGACCCAAGTGTATCTACTAAAATCATCAACAACTATTGAACAATAAGAGTGATTATGATTAAACTTGATTGCTAGAGGACCCCAAACATCAAGGTGAATCAAGGTGAATAAGATCAAATGGATGTTTGAATTTATTAAAACTGGAAATATAAGGTAGTTTTTTGTTCCTAGCAAAATGACATACATCACATACAACCTTTTGATCAATAACAATAAAGGAAAAAAATAATGTAAAGATTTCATTCTAATAGGGGGATAAATGACCTAACCTAAAATGCCATAAGACATTATTTGACAATGTCCAAACAAAAGAATTGTTTATGCTAAAGGCATCTCTATACTAGTCCATAAGAATTAGATGATACAAGCCTTCAAACTTCTAAACTCAATCAAGCATCTTCATAGATTATTGGTCGTGAATGAAACAATTATTATCATTAAAACTTACATTTCATTTTGAATTTTGACATAATTTTGATACAAATATTAAATTGACAGAAAAATCAAGTACATAAAGAACATTTGTAATGAATAAATTAGGATACAAGTTGATTATACCAATGTATTTGGCAAAAGAAAATTGTCCATTTGAAAACAACATTTATAGGATTAATTTTATTATAGGAATGAAATTAGGGGTGTTCGTGGTTCATGAATTGAATTGAATTGAACCGAACCATATTAATGGTTCAATCCAGTTTTTAAAAACCACTTTAGCAAAAAGTGGTTAATCTGTTTAATCAATTCAATTCGGTTTAAAACCAATTCAGAACTGGTTCATAATTTTAAACCAGTTTAATTTATTTAAACCAGTTTAAAACCAATTTTTTAAAAAATTAGATTAATTTTTTCACCAAATTCCAAACTGGTTTTTTTTTATATATTTAAAAAAACTGTTTCTTTTTTGTTTTTATAATAAAATTGAATTTAAAAATTGAATTCAAATCTGGATTTTTTAAAAATTGTTTCTTTTTTGTTTTTAAAAAAATTGAATTCATATTCATCACAGCGAATGCCACAGCCGACAACTTTTTCTGCTATGCACTTATATCATATCAGAACATTTGACTTCACATTTAAAAACACTACATAAACTTGTGATTACAAAAAGAATCAAAAATAAAAAGGTGTTATTGTATCAGTTTTAGTATATACTCCGTATTAGAAATCTTGGTACGTATTTGGATTCATAAGTCTTAATATAGAAACATTGATCTTGATATATTTAGAATTTTTCAATTAGAATTGACATTGATTATTTAATTTTATTCAACATTTAATAATCATTTATTAAACTATATATATAATGTGAAATTGATTTTGATATATATAAGCATTTAATAGAAGGTAAAATATATAGAAACAGTTATATATAAACATTTAATAGAAGGTAAAATATATAGAAACAGTTATGAATCATTTTGAAATCGATTCAAAACAAATAGAAGGTGAAATTGAAATTGATGTTGAATTTGAATTGGAAAGAAGATGATTTAGGGTTCATATTTCATATTTGGGGAAGAACACGTAATGTGAAAATGAAAATGTTATGATAATAGTAACTGACTAAAAAATATTAAAAGATTATAATTAAAATATTTATCATTTTAATATAATGATTTATTAAGTTTATTGAATTTGAGAAATAATAGTATTTATATTTTAGATAAAATTGTGGAAAGAGTTTATAAGAGTTTAAACTGGTTTTTAAATTCAATTAGATTAATTGAATTGGTTAAAATAAACAATTCAATTTACTAACTATTTAAATGATTTAAGTTTTTTATGATTCAATTCAGTTCAGATTAAGTATTTGGATCAGTTAATCAAAATTTTTAACACCCCTAAATGAAACTAAGAATTTCAAGAACAAATATGGTCATTGGCTCCTAAATCTATTATTCAATCGTCCAAAGTACAACATTTATAGACAAATGAATGAGAAATACTTATGTCATTCTTATGTGAAGGACCAGTGAATGAAGAAGAGACAACCTGAATTGAGATTGTGGGTGTTGAAGTTTGATTATGAGAGAAATTTTGAAGAAGATTCACTAGCTTCTCAAATTAATCTTAAGTAATCATAGAAGGACCTCTCTTGGCATTTGACTGTTGAAAAGAAGCATCATCATCATTTGTGAAAACATTGTTAGTCGTTGAACCTTTACCAAAATAAGGTGGAAAAAATGTTTTCTACAGGCCTCAATTGTATGGTCAGTCCTACCACAATTAGTGCAAATTTTGTACTTTGAAGTGTTATGATGAAAATTGAAATTGCTTGACTTATAATTGAATTTCTTGAATCCCACGACATTAATCAAGGCTTGTGATTCATAAACATGAGCCAAATTTTCTTGCCTTTCATGCTAAGAAACCATTGAAAAAATTGTGTTCATAGTTGGCAATATATCCATCAGCAATTTACAAATCTTGTTCATATAAAATAGTAATAAATATAAGGACCAAATTACAATTAGAAGTTCATGGGCCCATTAAATTCAATGTTCTAATTCTAAATTAGGTCATTTATTTTCTCACCTTTATGGTGTGGGTTGCACCTTTGAAAATCCAAAAATACTCTCAAATTTTTTCGGAGAATCATATTCGAACACACCAAAGCCCATTTTTGTCAAAATTTAATCCAGACATGCATATGCGAAACTTTTTGGAGTGAATTCGCAAATGCGTCTCTGAAAAGACTCCTAAAACCATTTAAACAACGGTTCCCATTAAGATAGTTTATCATTTAACCATTGAGTAATATTTCTGGAGATGCATCTCTGAAAATCTCAAGCAGAAAATTAAATATATGACCACCTTGCATAATCATCTCTTTCACACTCCATAGCTCATTCATACTTCTCGTCGATCTGAAAAACAAATTGAATACCAAATTGTGTATTTCAATGGTGCAAAACCCCTACTTCAATTCTGGATCTGCGACGCCATACTTCTCGTCGATTTGAAAATAAAATAAAATACTCTCCTCTATGATATTCAAAAAATCAGAGAGTTGTCAAACTCAAGTATCATTCACCATTGCTTAACAGCGAAGGAAAGATACGATTCACCAATTTTGAACTGAAGACGGATGAAGATTTACATGTGATGTGGAGTACATTATAGCTTTACACGTCAAAGGGTATGATTGAAGTGGATGTGAATATTGAAAGATCTGGCGACAATATTATCAATATATTGCAATGTCCTTAACTACCCGTTTATAACAATATATAATGTTAAATTTATGTTAACTATCTATGTAATGTTGAGTGTTTTAATTTAATGTCAAGTTGATTTTGTTTTGAAATCTTATTCTTTCTGTCTTTATTTCTGGTTTGAAATATATGGGTTACTTTCGAATATGCATCTCCAAAGTATATCAAAAAAACATTCGAAGATGCAACTCCGAACAAAAAATATGTATAATTGGAGTGTCTCACTTAGCGTTCAATTTTATACGAATTAGATGTATCCGGAGATGCAACTCTGAAAATTGAGAACATTTTTAACTTTTCACCAATGATTTGGAAGAATCTATAAAGGTGAAAAAAGAAATTGCTCTGAATTATTAGCATATTCAGATGACAATAGAGCGGGTCAGCTCAGATTTTCCCTACCTCCATGACCAAGAAAGAAAAAAACACCCTCAATTTTAGAGGGATGAAAAAATAGATCAACATTCAAAATCAAAACAAAGATGGGATGACAAACCAATCAAAACTGATGAGAATATTCTTAAAACATCATATGTATTTTGACAAAACAAAGATGTCAATGAGCAATCGCAATAATAACCTAAACGATAACTAGTATTAAGATCTAACTGAGGGAATGTGGAAATGGGTGAGATTATGGGTGAGATTACAACTAAAATATTAAGCCCGACAAAAGTTTAATTTGATTCTCAAATTTGTTCGCATGGGAACTCCCACAAGCTAGATATACTGCGGAGGATGTGGGGGTTATGTTGCACAGCATGTAACTAGGCCAATGCTGACATTTACGAATTCATAAGAATAGAAGACTACAAAGAGTTATAATCCTTCCATCCCACACACACTTCTATTTTGTAGTTTACTTGGATACCGTGGAAAGTGGGAATATCGTTGTATAAAACCCAAGACAACCCACTACCAATCTACAAAGAAACTCCCCCTAAGGTGATGATGTTGACTGTTCAACTTCAAGGTTAAAACCCAAACATTCATTTATGTTTTGTCTAATCAGCCTAGAACCTAACATCCTCACTAGCCATTTACAATTGCAAGCCTAAACAGAAGCCACACCAGCAGTTAGACACCAACTAATCAAACAGAATTAGTTGACTAAAAAGTTCACCGGGAATAATCTGTATCTTGATGGAAGACACAAATTAGAACCATTTTCAGCTCAAAATATCCCTAGAACAGCTAACAAGTCCCATATGCAACCTGATAACTGTAAAAAGATGTACTTGACAAAACTGAAAACACTGTACATCATCATAGTAGTCAAATGATGGCCATAAAATATGTTGACTTCAAAGTCAAAAGCATACGGATGCATGAGCTCAAGTTCAATGGAAGGCCATACATGCTTTCAAACTATGTGGTAGTGAGCAACCATGGGCATTTCCATCAGGTATAACATGTATTGCATTCTTTTGAAATCCATTATCCATACACTTCTGAGTTGCACCAACTAACTTCTAGAGCCTCACTCTGTTTCTTCCAGAACATTCACTTATCTATGAATAAGAATAGACACTCTCATACAGAACTAAAATCTCTCTATGGCAATGCAATTTATATTGTTGAAGTTAGAAGAGAAATGCCATAATAAATGTAGAAAAACCAACATGGCTAACTGCAACAAATTCAAGTCCAACTCCTTCTCTACACAAGGTCAAGTTGGTGCCTTTGTGTTTGTGCTCAATTTAAATTTCAAGTGTTAAAATCGTTGCTATTTCTAGCAGATTTTACACCAAAATGACAGAAGTATAAACCAGGAAGTACGAACTGATTTAATACGTAAATAGTTAGGGCCAAACTTTGCAGTTACTTTGCTATGCAACAAGTTTCATTTTTAGTAACCAAGTGGGGCATGAGCAAAGCCTCTGGTGAGCCGTTAATAGGTAATCTACACAATTGCACACTTAACTTGCTCTAAATAAATTTTCACATGTTATCAACAAATGAAACCATATTACACTTATACGGAAACATCAGACCTTGGAAATGAAAACTAAGAATCAATCAACAATATAAAATGTGATAGCTTGTTGTAGAAAAGAGCAAGATGTGTTAAACTATCAAAGGAAAACACAAATTACAAGACTATGTAAGGTGTGGAATGTAGATTATGAAATAATGTATGTCCAATTGGTTATGGTACATTGCTTGTTTTAACCATACAATCGAGAAGAATGTGGTGAACATGGAAAATTCAAATACAACAAGTAACAAAATAACTCGACAGCACCTGAGCAATCATCTCCCAGAGTGAAAGAAGCATTTGATTTTGAGTACAAACATGAACAGACTTTTTCTATTCGGCACAATACAATTTGAGCAATCCAAACAAATACAAAATAAAATCTAAAAACATACAGGCAGTATTACAATATCTCTAACTGTAAAATAGAATGTTAGAAAATAAAAAGGGGTCAAAGGAAGAAAAAAAGGAACAGCAGGGCACTAACAGCATAGCAGACTTGAACCACAATTGTAGTTGCACTTGCAGTTATAGGCGTACCGCGAACCTAATATCTGTGAATGAGCCAAACCCATTGTTTGTTTCAAAGCTCAAACTCTTCTTCCTTGAGAGCAATCTCGGCGGCCTCTTCTTCCTCATCATCAAGCACAAAATACTCATTCTTCTCCACAGGCATAAACATGTAAAACATGACAATGTAAAAGACAAGACTAGCACCCTCCTCAGCAAGATTACTAACCCACCTATACTTATAAGCAGTGATGGTTTTGAGAGCAAAAACAACAATGCGTGTGAAGTAAAGGTAACCAATAACAACAATATAAAACTGCCTGAAAAGTGTTAGCTTTGCGAGATTCCTAGCAGCTTTTCCATCAGTCTTGGATGTTTCCCTAAGTGATTTAATCGACCATACAATAGGAAAAATGATTGCACAACAACAAATGATATCAACAAGCAAGAAAACCTGATTCCATGTAACCCAATCCTTGATAAAAGGACCGGTTTCACCAATTATAACCGAAGCCAGATTTGCCAAAACCTGAAGAGGAATAACAACCATGAGAACCTTCTTCTCCCTTTCCTGCAGGAATGGTTTGAGGAATGACCATCCGGTGCCAATCAATACAATGACGGTGAAAAGCAACACCACACGAATGAACTGGAAGATGTAAAAGAGAACATCCCAACCGTGTGGAGTTCCGGTGATCTTGACGTAGTGTTTATCCTCGGCTGCGCAGATAAGATTAAGAGCTTTCATGAGGAGGAGAGTTGCCATGAGGAGATGGATCCGGTGAACGGAGAGTTTGTTGTTGTAACAGACATATAACCATACACCAAAGAAACCGAAGTAAACGATGGAGAAGAGAAAGTAGAGAGAAGGCAACTGTGTTTGACCGGCGGAGAGATAATCAGAGGAACCATCGGCGTCGAGGTTGAAAAGCTCGGTGCGAACCGCCATGGAAACGGAGGTTTCAGGCGCACAGTTAGAGAAGAAGAGACTGAACTCATTCGGAGATGTAACGGGGTAAGAACGGTTAAACGACGCCGTGGGAGGAGGTGAGAGGTCACGGAAAGTGAAGAGACGCGTGATGTAACGTGAATCGAGAACGCAGAAGCTAGGGTTTTGTTGGATCTCAATTAGGACTTGAAGAAGCGATTCTTCGCTGAGGAGGAAGAATCCGAGACGAGATGGATCCGGCTGTGATCCGGAGGCGGCGACGGAGACTTCCGATACGGCGATCCGGACGTGGCCGGTGTGCGTGAACCCGAATTTCTCTAATAGGATCATGGGTCGGGTATCGGAGGTTATGGTGAGAGATTTGATCTCAGCCGTTGATGGAGGTGTGATTGAGAGGAAGAGAATTGTGATGAGTGAAACGACGGTGGTGATCGTCGTTTTGTCCATTTTTAGAATGAAAAATGAGACTCTGAAGAAGCGATTTGAGTGAAACTGTGTTCTGTTTAGTTCTGTTGTTGGCGTATTGTTGAAGGTAGCGATTCAGTGTTGAATCGGTTGATGATTGAGATGTGAAAGAAGAATTTGGTCTTTCTAAAACGACGTCGTGGTCGTGACGCTGAGAATTTTTATTTGCGGAAACAATTTGAGGGTGCGCACTGGCCCAATTTTGCATTCTGGTTTCGTGGGCTGTAGAGCGAAAATTGTAGCCCAACTCAGTCTTGATATCATTTGTAATTAATTTTTACACTGGTACCTTTTACTAAATACACCAACCTCTTTTTACAATCACTTTATTGAACCCACACTGACTCAATATCTATATTGATGGTTTAGACAGTCTATCAACGTGATTGAACACGAACTAAGATATCTTATATTAAATGAGGTGGAATATTAAATAATGTATGGATTGTTGGTATTCATTCCTTTTAAGTTATGCTAATAAAGTATATTGTTTTTTTACTCAATAATAAATTCTTAAATGAGAAATACTTAGTACCCCTAAATTTTTGTACTAGAACATATTTAGAAGTGAGATAATTGCTTATAAATACAATCATATGCAAACATCGTACATTTGTATTAAAGCATATTTAGATGTAGAGTGGTCTTTTAAAGGTGTGGATGGTCGATTCGGAGGACTTCTCATCATATAAAAAAGGTGTGTTTGGTCTCAACTTTAGTTTCTTAGGGGAAGGTTTATGTTAATTGGAAGGGTTTTAATTTGTATCTGGTTAATGTTTATTCCTCGTGTATGATGCTTCATAAAATGATTTGTTAGAAAAAAAACTAATAGATTTTAAAAGCAAATTCCCTTTGGGTGAGGAATGCATTTGTGGTGATTTTAATGCAGTTAAGAAAAAAGGGGGAAGTAAATGAGTGAATAAATAGCTATATAGGAATGAGATGTCGAATTTCATATCTTTATTACGGATGTCGAATTAATTGATGTCTCAGTTGTTGGAAGCAAATTCATGTGGTTTTGTTTGAGCGGTAAGACCATGATGTTGGAACAAAATTGGTTGAAACCATGTCCCTTGGATTTTAATGATAACATATTATTTAAAGAACAATTAGGTATTCTAACATTTGTTCAAGTATGAAGGTTTATAAGACTAAGAACCGATGAAGAGAAGCTTGAAGATTTTGAATTTGAAGTTCAGACTCTGGCTCTGAAGATCACTTCTGAAGACTATGACGCTAATGGAAGATCCAGCTTGTGAAGAAGTCAACACCTAAAGAAAGTTACCTTCTGGTGATCCTGACTTTGAAGCTTTAGAAGCTAAGAAACATACCCTGAAGAAATCAGCCTCTAAAGAGTGAAGTTTGAAGAAAGTCAACCTCTGAATGATCAGAACCTGGGTTCTAGAATCCGAAGGTTTTCTAAATCTCTTCAATCGAGGAAACTCTGACTGACTCAAAGATCTTTTGTTCACGTGAAGACTTAACGAAAAATCTCTTCATAGTTGTTTGAGCTTCAACAGATAATTCCTCTTGCAGAAATGTGCTTTCTTGATTGGTCCAATCATACAAATCTTATCCAACTTTCTAGTGAAAGTCTTCAAATGCCTTTTTTCCTTCTCTCCATATAAGGAGCATATGGACTTGAAGAAGAAGACTAATACACTGCAATACAAGACTCTAAACCTTGACATTTCAAATAGAAGTCACTCTGTCAAATTAGCTAGCCTTAGAATATCTTATCAACTGTATATTTTAGAAGTTCTTAAAGTATTAAGAGTCTTAACAAGTTGTATTCTATCTACACCTCTGATTGCATATCAAGTGTATTTTTATCCAAAATATCTTATCATTTTATTATAGAGTTGGAAGTCTATTGCTTTAGTGCTTGAGCATTTTAAGTCTCTTGCTTGTGTGCTTGATCATAGAAGTTTCTTACCTGAGGGTTTGAGCATTGGAAGTCTCTTGTTTGTGTGCTTGAGAATAAAAGTCTCTTACTTAAGGGTTTGAGCATTGAAAGTATCTTTCTTATGTGCTTGAGCATATAAGTCTCTTACTTTAGGGTTTGAGTATTGGAAGTATCTTGCTTAGTGCTTGAGCATTTATAATCTTGTTGGTTATAGTTAAAATCTCTTGGGAGTACAAGGGGACTAGACTACTCTCAATTTGTGAGATAAAACATGATAATTGTTGTGTGTCTTTGCTTTTACTTTCCTGATTTATGATTTTATCATTCTGCTGCTATCAACTTTGCAACTCTGAGTCAGATTCTGGTTTAGAATCTGATAAGGACTTTTAGAAGCAAACCTAGTCATTATGAGTCAGACTCTGAACTAAATATTTAAAATCTGATTAAGATCAATCAAAAGCAGAAGAAGAAAGAGCCTAAATGAGAAAAGAAAACATAATTCAACCCCTCTTTTTGTGTTTTTTATCGCCTTCACGTGAGTTGGTTAAATATGTTCTTATTATCGGAGGGGTTTATTAAGAAGTGGAAGGTCGATGTTCAAGTTGCTGGTAGTAGGGAGTTTTCTGATCATTATCCAATTTGGATAAAAGGAAAAGCCACCAATTGAGGATTTAAACCCTTAAAAAAATAGCGGCTTGATTCAACATCCTGAATTTCTTCTCTTTGTGGAAAATATGTGGAAATCCTTTCTTTTGGTTGGGAAGGATAATCATGTTGTTCCAAAAAAACTTAAGTTGCTTAAGAATCATTTAAGAAGATAAAACAAAAAAGTGTTCGGTATTTTGAATATGGAGTTTGAGTCGGCGGTTTAGTAATTAAACGCTTTAGATTTCTTGGTAGCTAATGATTCATATCAGGATCTAGATGTGTTAGGTCAGAAAAGGGCGGAAGCTTCTAGTCGGGTTTGGCAAACGGCGTTGGCGAAGGAGAGTATGCTCAAACAAAAAGCAAAACATAAGTGGATCGCAAAAGTGGATTCTAACTCTAAGTTCATTCATAGAGTTATGAAGAAAATATTTAAAAGAAATAATTTGTTGGGTATTAGGATGGATAATGGTTGGGTGGATCATGTGAAACATGTCAAATTAGAGGTGAAGAATCATTTTGAGTTTATATTTTAGGAGGTTGGTTATAGGAGGCCAATTTTATCAAAAGTGTTGTTAAAGCAGATATTTGATGACGAGAGAGTGTTTTTGGAGATTCCTTTCTCTTTGGATGAATGAAAGGATGTTATTTGGTCTTGTGAAGGGGACAAAATCCTGGGTTCATATGGTTTCAATACGAGTTCTTTTAAAGCTTGTTGGAATTTTTTGAAAGAAGATCTTCTTTGGTTTGTGAATGAATTTTATAAGAATTCTTCGTTACCAAAATCTACTACGACTTCCTTATTATCTTTGATACCTAAGTCTATTTTGATGAGTATATATCTATTTGTTTGGTTGGAGTTCTTTATAGAATTTTGACTGAGTTGCTTGCTTCCCGTTTAAAAAAGGTTTTGTCTAATTTGATTTTCAATTGCCAAATGGATTTTCTTCCTAAGAGACAAATATTAAATGGTGTTCTTATCATTAATGAGTTGGTGGATCATGTGAAGAGACATAAAAGGAGTTTTATGTTAGTGAAGGTTGATTTTGAAAAAGCTTATGATTGCGTCTCTTCGGATTTCTTGAGATTTATGATGAGAAGATTGAGTTTTGGTGCGAAGTGGCTAGGTTGGATGGAAGGCCTTGTTTTTAATAGCTATATGTTTATTTTGATCAATGGTAGTCCTACCAAAGACTTCAAGGTCCCTTGAATTTTGCACTATGGGGATTCTTTACCACCATTTCTCTCTTTATTGGTGACTGAGGGTTTAACCGGTTTGATGCTAAATATGATGGTGATTCACTACTACAGAAAACACATATCACAACGGTTGGAAAAGAGATACCAACACGCCATACCAACTGTTGTGAGGTAAGATGTGATTGTATGTATGATACTTTCACCATGATCGGGCCATCATGATTATAAGCTATGTAGCGTGCTACCTACCACAACAGTTACTTTAAACAACCGCTGTGACATTCTTTAATGTATAATATTTAACAATGGTTGGTATAAACAACCATTGTGATATATAGAACAGATTTTATTACAAACTAGTTGGAGTGCTTATTTCGCAAATGCTCACTAAACATATAACATTTCAATTTAATCTAGAACATTATAATATGACAAATTAAGTTATATTAGAAGAACAAGTTCATGTTCAATGATTGACAAGAGTTCTTCAACTCCTTATATGCATTTTGCTCTTTAACATTTAGAACATTGTTTAATGATCCTAGTTCTTCAACCGTCCATTCCTTCACCTCTAATTCATTTTGCAAAATATTATCTACTTTGAAAACAAAAATAGAGGTGGAGAGAGGGGCGGTTGAAGATCTATAATCTTTAAATAAAGTTCTAACAGTTAAAGAATAACATGCATATAACAAATTACATAATTCTTGTTAAGAAATGAACGTGTACTTGTTTTATAATATAACTTTATCTATTATATTATAATTTTCTAATGCAATCTGAAAATGGTAAGAGATTGGTAAAACACTCAAACCACATAATATATAATAAACTCATCTTTTAAACAAACATTAACAATAACATTCATCAACAATAAACCATAAACAACATACACGAAAAATGTTTCAGAAACTTACATGTCCCATAATGGTATCCACAATGAACTAAGGATGAAGTTGAAGTTAGAGTTGCAAGCTTGTGTCTATTTTGAATGGATGTCATTCTGGATCTTTCACACAAGTTTGCAACGCTCACTTTAGCTTCGTCTTCGTTATTGAAACAAACATCCCTACCTATAAGTCAAAACAAGCAGAAAGTTCAAATATTATGAAACAAGCTATTGAAAAATAAACAATAATAGATAAACATATTTTGCAACATAAACAAAGACGAACCTGTAAAGTATTCATTTTCTAAGATTTGCTAAAACAAAGGAA
This sequence comes from Lathyrus oleraceus, assembly GCF_024323335.1. Taxonomy (NCBI): domain Eukaryota; kingdom Viridiplantae; phylum Streptophyta; class Magnoliopsida; order Fabales; family Fabaceae; genus Lathyrus; species Lathyrus oleraceus. Next base: position 98,684,985 of record NC_066584.1, on the reverse strand, counting down.
TACTTCAAAGAAGATGAGTTGGATGGATATGTTTGGGGTTTCCATATGAGAGAGACGAGTCAGAGATATGTTAGGGTTTCGTTTTAAAAGAGACGAGTAAAAGAGATGTTAGGGTTTTATTTTGAGAGAGACGGTTGCAATGTACTAAAGTGAAAGATAATTTCACTTATATATAAATAAGTAACATATTTCACCACAGTTGAAAATACGAACCGTGATGAAATGATTGCAAGTTATAAGACGGTTGATTATAATAATTGTGGTGATATACAAGGTCAAGCCCATTATGTTACGATAAATGGAAAATTGTTGGTGCTGGGATTCGAACCATTTCACTCCAGGTACCTTTCACTACAATCGGTACCTATGACCGTTGTGAAATGTACTTTAGTAAATACAAAAAAAAAAACACCCCCAAAAAATATTACAACGGTTAGCAGGAAGACCGTTGTAAAAATGGTGTTACAGAAGGTTTATTTTGTAGTAGTGATTGGTGATTATCATGGTTTTCAAGTTAGTGAATCTCTTCATTGTGAGATTCTTCAATTTACGGATGATACAATGTTGATAGGTGAAGATTTATGGAAAACAAATTTGGAGTATTAAGGCTTTTCTTAGAGGTTTTGAATTGGTGTATGGCTTGCGAATTAATTTGCTTAAAAGCAAAATCCATGGGTATAACTCGAATGTTGATTTCTTACTATCAGTAATGTCTTTTTTGGCTTGAGATATTGGTTCTCATTTCTTTGTGTTCCTTGGCATGCCTATTGGTATTAACCCTAGAAGAAGGGAAGTATGAAGGATGGTTAATTCCAAGATTAAAAGTAAGCTTGTGGCTTGGAATAATATGAATTTGTCAATTTGAGGAAGGGGTACCGTTGGATTTAATTTTGAGTAACATTCTTATCTTTTCTTTTCTTTTTATAAGGATTTTAAAGAGATTATTAAAGAAATCATTATGTTGCAAAGAGTTTTTATTTGGGGTGGTGTCGAGGAAAATAAGAAAATTATTTGGGTAACTTGGCCTAAAGTTTGTATGTCAAAGGATGAAAGAGGCCTTAAAGTTAAGAATTACGGGAGATTCAACCTAGTGTTTCTTAGCAAATGGAAATGGAGGATTCTAAGCGAGCAAAATTTGGTGTGGTTTGATTTTTTGTTTTTCAGTTACGATGATATAAAGATTTCAACATTGATCCCTCATTTGGCAAACATTGGAAAAAAATATCTTCATGGTGGAAGTATATTTGTTTTGTATGAGATCCTTTGGACGAAAATCAAGAGCATTGGTTTTCAAAGTATATTTCTTGCAATCTTGGTGATGAAAGCAATATCAATTTTTGGAGGCATTGTTGGATAAAGGTGAAATTGTTATTCAAGCTTTCTTCCATATTTATTCATGTGTGCGGGGGCTAAAGGAATCAAAATTTGTGACATGGGACAGTTGTGCGATGGGGTTTGGAATTGGAATTTCAATATTCGGCAATAGTCGGATTCGGGAGATGTTGCAGCGAGCATGGAAATAATGTGGGTTTTATTGCACAATGTTTCTCTGACAGTTGAGGTAAAAGACAAATGTGTTTGGTGGCAGTACAATGATGGTTTTTCGGTTAATGCAAGTTATTTGCGGATGTCCGAGTTGTGTAGTGTGGGGTACGTTTTAGAGGCATATTTAAAGAGAGATGTTGCGACTTTGTGGAAAACAGGATCCAAGTAAAATTCGGATTTTTGGTTGGAGATTAATTCATAAGATCTTTTCGTGTCAGATGGAATTGAGTAAGCGTTGTGTTATCGAAGGAAGACATAACACATTATGTATGTTGTATTTTGATGGAGATAAGATTTTGATAACTTCTTATCTTGTGATTACTTCTTCGTGTTGGAGGAACTTCTCCAAGTGGCTTGGGTGGAATTAGATAATCATGTAGGTTCAGTGTTATTGCATTTTCGTGATCTCAAGCGGAAGTTGAAATTTAAGTTTATCGTAGATTTTCATTGGTTGTTTGGGCTAGCTTTTTGTTTGGATATTTGGAATTGTAAGAACTTTATCTTGTTCAGATAGGGGATTTTATGTAATTTTGATGTCTTAAGGATGGTTCAATTCTTACTATGGGAGTGGTTGTAAGTGACTAATAGTTTAAACATGCATATTGATTGGTCTGTTTGGTGTGTTAATCCATCTGCTTGCCTTGTGTAGTTTGTTGGTGGTGTTTTTTTCGCTGCTTTGTTGTTGTACTGTTATGTTGAACATTCCCTGTGCTTTTTATATTGAAGTTTATTTTCCTATAAAAAACTTGTATTGGAGCATGAAAACAAATCAAATAGAAACAAGGATGATACAATAACTTAGTTACAAAAGTTGTTAGAAGTTAGCTAGTGCAGTTGTTTGCTTCACACAAAAGTATGTGATAGAGTACATCCGTAGTAGTTTATGGTACAAGTCATATCTAACTATATAACCAAAACCATGTAACTACGTTCATTTAAGAGAAATTATTTACATTATGAATGATCAATTACTTCATCATAATATGGTGTCAATTTTACATCATTGAATGTTCATGTTTTTAGTGTTCTTTATTTTCATTTAAAAGTTTGTTAGACTTTGAAATCTATTACAAGTTTCTTTGCCCACTGATTTATGCTTGTTCTTGATTCTGCAACCAAATTCTAGAAATTCTATTGTACTTAATTTCCCATTTCATCTTTCTTCATCTTGATCTTTTCTGTATTTTATGTTTCTGTCATCGATCCTCCACAACATGTCTTTATGCGCCACTTCTCAAGTTCCTCAGAATGACACTGAATTTAGCTTCCATGTTAAACAAAGAGAATGCCTTAACTTTGTTACTTTGACACCAAAATTAGATGGTTCAAACTACTTGGCTTGAGGCATATTAATGAAGTGACTCATGGGTGCTAAGAAAAAGCTCAAATTCATTAATGGATTGATTGAAATTCCACCTGCTCTCAATATGAACAAGCTCAATGTTATCCAAAGTGGTGAAGTTTATTGATATCAAAGCTATAGTCAACTGTTTGATTTTGATGTCGACAACAACTGATATCCAATGATATCCAGTGAAGTATTTATCTCTTAAAGATGATTCAAGCGGTTTAAGATGCTCTCAGTACCAAAATGTTTTATGAAACTATTCTTTTGAAGATGATCTTATTCACATGCATAGAAGACTTACGTCAAATATCAAGTCATCTCTTTGAGGTTTACTCTGCCATCCAATGATGTTCAAGTGAAGACTTTTGTTTCATGATTCTCCAATAGTTTGGTCCTTCAACTCTCTGATGATGGTAATTAACTTAAAGACATCTCAAACCTCATCAAGCTACAAATTCAAAGTTATTAAGTGATACTAAAGTCAAAGATAATGATGTGAAGACTTGAAGCTTCAGAGTTGTGAAATAGAGGAAGTGTGAAAGTTTGTATGGTCATGTCTGACTGGGTTACCTGAGTTTTCTAAAGACACATGAGTATCTCTAGAATTACTATGGAAAAATCACACACATGCTTAAAATCTTTGAGGAGCCTCTCTCAATTTGTTAAAACTACCTATAAATGTTTTAAAGGCCTAGCTAATTGATTATGAAATTGTCTGATTAATTAAAAGTATGTTTGCAAGTGTCCAATCAATTAATCAAGTGTTATAATCAATTATTTCAAATTTGTAATGCCTATAATCGATTGCAACAGTCTCTTAATGGTTGACAACGACTAGAAATCAAAACATTCCATTTTGGGATGTAATGGTTGATTAGGTTAATCGATTATGACACTTAAATAACCCATGTATTATTTTCAAATTTATACCATGCGTTGACCAATAAATAGAGAGTTCGCCTATCATTTAAAATAACTCAGAAAATAGTATTTGATCATACTTTCTCACTCTCCCATCTATTTTTATAAATCTCTCACTTTCTTCTGGCTTCTTTTATTCATTATATTATAATTGTATTTATAGTTTAAACAATACTTTGAATTTTTAGTGCTTTACTTGGTTAATCTATAATTCTATTTCTAGTGTATCGTTTTTAATTATTAAAATTGTATTTTTTTATTGTATTTTTGGTGCATCAATTTTAATTATTAAAATTGTATTTATATTTAATTTTTCTAATTATTAAAATTGTATATTTATTTAATTTATATCCATTTTTAAAATTAAAATAAAATCTCAAACTGATTAGACGTGTCTTACCGACCAATATAAATTCTGATGTGCCTTTTCTTATCTCTTTCTTTTTTATTTTCATGTTATTTATGTGCCTTTTCCTATCTCTTTCTTTTTTATTTTCATGTTATTTACTTATATTAACCAAAGTTGAAAGACATGCTTATTTGATTTGATTGAGAGATTCAAACGGTTAAATTAAATAACTTTAAAGAAATGAGGTGTAGGAGAGAACCCACTTATTTGTATGATTTAATTTATTTATTTTATAACTAAAATGTTATTTTATTATATTTAGTTTTTAAAATATACTTATAAATATATATTTGATTGGATACTTGTGAAAAAATATGGACCATAGGTACAAAATTATTTATATAACATAACCTAATGATAATGATAATTTTATATAGACAAGTGTAAATGTCTATTAAAATAATAAAATATATAATCTTTTACGAAATTTTTATTGAAATAATCAATCTTTTCAAATAAATATCCAAACTAATCCATATTTTTACGTATTTTTAAAACTAATCCACTTAAAAAAAATTTAATATAAAAATGATGTCAATTCAATTAGCGATAATATATATAAATTAAGAGGAGTCGTCAATCCAATTGACAGTAGGGTACAAATACATAAGAGAAATGTGTTCGTACAATGTCATCAATTAGGTTAACGACTTATTTTAATTTTTATACGTTATTGACGATTGAATTAGCGTCATTTTTATGTTAAAATTCTTTTTTTTATAAATAAATTAATTTGAAAAATATGTGAGAATGTAAATTAATTTAAATATTTATTTAAAAAATCGATTATTTGAATTATTTCATGGTCTTTCATATGTACTATCTATTTGATAAATAGAAAGATAGAAATAATATTCGAAGAATAAACCATCTTAAAACAAAATAGGGACAAAGACAATAATTTTGTACATTGCGGGACATTCTCGTCTTTCCGACAACATCTTGTTACATTTTTGCTCATTTTCAGTCGTTCATACGAGGTGGTCGGTGCACTTCACACCCTCAAAACAAACAAAAATGTCCAAAAAGTCCTAAGTAGGATACATTATCCACAAAATTCCCGTAATATAGTTTGCAAAAACGGAGTTATCGAAGATTATAGGAATAACCATTTAATAGTACGTGGGACTGAAACGGGGTTGGGTGGGGTTTCTTATTTTCTGGTATCCAAATCCAGAAAATTCAAACTTTCATTGAAGCCTCCACGAAAATTCAATTCAGAATTCATAATTCATAACCACCATAGAACAGAAGTGAATGATTCAAATAGTTATTCGTATAATCTAATTCAACATCGTTACAAAGAGAAAACATCCAAATCGCATCAATTTCTTGGTTCCCCCAGATTGTTTTCTGAATCTGTAAGTGTAACTCTATTTTCAACTTTGAATTGTTAATTGTTAATTGTTAATTGTGTATTGTTTTCTTTCCTCTTCAATTTGGATGTAAAGTTTTGTTTTTTAAATATTACATCGGTCATTATGTTTTTTTTCCCAAAAAAAAACTAGTTCATGTTTGACATGCAGTGTTGTTGCTGTTGATTTGGAACAGTAATCATTGTTAAGACTAGAGACAAAGTTTGGAGGAAAAATTCATGTCTGTTGAATTTTGAGGTTTTTCTTTTTTCGGTGTGAGGAAAAAAAATGAATGTGGTAGGGAGAGTTGGAAGTTTGATAAGCCAAGGTGTGTACTCAGTTGCTACTCCTTTTCACCCCTTTGGTGGTGCTGTTGATGTGATTGTTGTTCAGCAACAAGATGGTACATTTAGAAGCACACCTTGGTATGTTAGGTTTGGTAAATTCCAAGGTGTTCTCAAAGGTGCTGAAAAGGTTGTTAGAATAAGTGTTAATGGTGTTGAGTCTGACTTCCATATGTATCTTGACAATTCTGGGGAGGCTTATTTTGTGAAGGAGGTGGATGAGGAGAAAGGGATTAATCTTGATCAAGATTCTGATAACAAAACTGGTAATTTTTTGAGTAATGGTCATGTACTTGATCATAGTATCTCGGATTCTGGGGTGCTTCGGTTGAAAGATAAGGTTGATTCATCCGTTGTGCCTCGGATTCAAAGGACGGAATCCGATGGGAGATATTATGACTTCCATGATTCTTTTGACAGTTCGGTTGATTTATCAGATTACGGGTCTAACTCGTATGAGACTCTAGAGGGTGAAAATTCCGTGGACTCAAAGGGTCCTCACCCTGAGATGGTTTTAGTGAGTGTCGATGGTCATATATTGACGGCTCCTATCTCAGAATCAGAGCAGACTGAGGAAAATGTCCAGTTGAGAAATCCTCAATTTCATCTTGGCCCGGCTGAGGAGACTGACATATGTGAAGGAAATGAAGAGTTTAGTTCCGGCGAAACTGCTTGGGCTGCTGATTATATTACCAAGCTGGATGTTTCAACAGATGATGTCCAATCCATTCGACGTGACACTAATGGTAACGGTAACACCTCCATGGCCTCGCTTGAAGTTCGTCAAAGAGAGGAGGTGAGTATTTGTCAATCACAACAAACTCTGGAGGTCGAAATTCAAGATCTTCATACGATAACTGATTCAGAAGGTGTGGTTGCATCTGGTCTCAAGAGGGAGAGTGTCTTCAAAAGCTGTTTGGAACTACAGGATCTTGTGCAGCAGTTCGAAAGCCCTGACTTGCAAGGTTCTAGGTCATTATTGGAGGTTAAAAATTCATCTGGTGAATCTAATGCAAGTTCTCCTGTAGTTGATGAAAATGAACAAGAGATAGTTATACAATCTGATGCAAGTTCTTCTGTAGTTGATGAAAACAAACAAGAGAGCGTTGAAAAATCTCAAAATATTAACGGATTATCCTCCACAACTAGTCCTACTTCTTCTGGTGGTCATAAATCTCCAAAGTCGGAATCGGGACTTCAAGATCAAGAGGTTGAAAAGGATGCATCAGGAGAAGTTGAAACTGCTTCCACCTCTCCTTCTGTCATTGATGATACTGAAAGGAATAACGAACAAGTTCCCATGTCGGTATCGAATGGCGGGGAAGATGATAGTCGTCAAACCACTTCACTCGAAAATATTAGTAATAGTGCAAGTGAGGTGGTGGAACCTCAAACCGAAACTTCAAGTAAAGGTCACCGAATCCATTCCGGTTTGGGTAAGCCCTGTGCTGCAAAGTTGTTAATCTTGGATTCAGACTTGTCTTATATTACTCGGTATTTATTTACTTTTGATTCATCTTATGATATGCAGGATTTGAGATTTCTCTCTGTGGTCATGAACTTAAGGCGGGTATGGGTTTGGAAGCTGCTGCTGGAGTGTTTGAAGCGCATCGAATATCGGAAGAGTATTTTGCAAATTCTGCACCGTCAATAATCAAAAATCAAAATCTTGTTATCAAGTTTAAAGAGATGTACTTGACGTGGGAAAAGGCCGCTCCTCTTGTTCTTGGAACGGCTGTATTTGGTTCAAATTTACCTGTTGAGCAGAAAGATGCAATTCCTGTGGAACAAGATCAACAATCACCTACATCTGGACGTAGATGGAGACTTTGGCCTATTCCTTTTCGAAGGGTCAAGACACTTGAGCACAATTATAGCAATGCATCAAATGAGGAGGTATTTCTAGATTCCGAGTCCGGGGCCCTTGTAGAACCAACTCCAACATCGAGCTCCGAGGGTTCTCCTCGTAAGCAATTTGTAAGGACAAATGTTCCCACCAATGAACAGATAGCATCGTTGAATCTTAAAGACGGTCAAAATACAGTAACCTTCAGTTTCTCTACAAGGGTTCTGGGAACACAACAGGTTTTGTGACATTCATTGACTCTTTATGTTCTCAAATGAAGTTATATATACAGTAATTAAGTTTTGTTTATTAAACGAGACATTCCAATTGTGCAAACAGGTTGATGCTCATATATACTTATGGAAGTGGAATGCAAGAATTGTAATTTCAGATGTTGATGGAACTATTACAAAGTAAGGCCACTAATAACGCATCTTAGGCTACAAAGGGTCCATTTGGTTTTGAAGCTTAAAGAAAAGTGATTCTATGAAACACCTTTAGTTTTTTTTCTTTCCTGAAGCTATTATTGTAAAGTTTTGAGAAAAGTACTCAATAGTTTTGAGAATAAAAATCAAATTCTTATTTTCCCTTCTTTTAGGTCTGATGTTTTAGGACAGTTCATGCCTTTGGTTGGCAAAGATTGGACACAATCTGGAGTGGCAAGGCTTTTCTCTGCCATTAAGGTATATATTTTATTTATTTATTTATGCAGATTTAACTTATTCAATTTAATTGGAGTAGAACTTTTAAGGCCAAAATATGATTATGTATATGGAAACAGATCTTTATAGGGTATTTCCTTAAGATGCATCTTATACTGTGAATGTGTAATTTAATTTCCGCTTTCTTCTTACAGTTTGTTCGTTATGTTTCTGTTAATTTTATTTCTACTAGAATGAAAATGTAAATAAATTAAATGGTTAGTAGCAAAATTTTACTGTCTTTCAAATGTAAAATACAGCTACGGATGATGTTATAATGACACCTATAGTTACAGTGATTTATCTCAAGAGAATAAATATTTAATACTTAATTTGGATTTAATGTCAGGAAAACGGATACCAGCTGCTGTTTCTGAGTGCTCGCGCAATTGTCCAGGCATATCTAACGAGGAACTTCCTACTTAACCTGAAACAGGTATTATATTATCAAAGTTCCTATAAGCGAATTGTATATATCAAAGTTCATAATTGAAGGACTATTATAAAATCATTTGCAGGATGGAAAAACCTTACCTAATGGACCTGTTGTTATTTCTCCTGATGGATTATTTCCTTCACTTTTCCGAGAAGGTGAGGCCCTTTTAAAATGAGCTTAATTGAAGATGTGTTGGATACTACTATATATGTACTTCATGTGATTACGTAATCATTTGTTAACTATGTGATGATAGACTTGCATATTACTAGAAACCTAAGAATAACAACGCATTACCTTTGTGTTCGGATCATCTGTTCTTTTTACGTGCGGGATATTTTAAGTCTCTAACTTGTTATTCTGTGTGTTTGGACCTATTTGGATGGAAGTGATAAGAAGAGCACCTCATGAATTCAAGATTGCTTGTCTAGAGGTAACTGCTGGAGCACAAAACCATGTCATTGTATATCTCGGAAATGCTCTTAAAATGTATCTTCTTACCAACAGTATATTTATATTTTTTCGCAGGATATCAAAAGACTTTTCCCTTCTGATTATAATCCATTCTATGCGGGGTTTGGCAATAGAGACACAGATGAGCTTAGTTACAGGAAGATTGGAATCCCAAAGGGCAAAATATTCATTATTAACCCTAAGGTTTGTTTTTTTGATTAACATTTCAGATGATTAGTATTTTCTTGATTAATATTTCAGATGGTTAAGATTTTCTTTAGTTCTTCACTGACACCAACTAAATCTTGTGAAAACTAACAGGGTGAGGTGGCTATTAGTCAACGTATTGGTGCAAAGTCATATACATCGTTACATACCCTCGTCAATGACATGTTTCCGCCTACTTCTTTGGTCGAGCAGGTGCCAAATAATCTCATAATCCCATTTTAATATTATATTTGAACTTAACCCCGGATATTTTTGACTTTAAATATCTGAACATTGCAGGAGGATTACAATGCATGGAATTATTGGAGAATGCCATTGCCAGATGTTGACTAATTTTTCGGTTTAAGTTATTCCCTTCCCTTTGATAAGGATCCGTTGGTGCGGAACAATTCACCACGTCCACCAAAAAGCCAGACAAATCGACCAATTTGACGCATTTATGTGCCATAACTGAGCAAAGAGTACATTCTATCCCAGAAATCATTGATGATTGGGCATGTAAGTTATCCAAGGACATAATTCATTATGAAGGCAATGCCCATGTTTTACTTCTTTTTTGATCTGCATTAAATCTTGATTCATTTCTACTCATCAACAGAGTTGAATAACATTCGGCTTACATGGTAACTGCCACATCTTGTATATTTTTTCATTGGGTTATTATGAAACAACGGCATACATGCTTATCAAAACAACTATCTTTTCTCTCTAATTCTAATTCTAATTCTAGTTCTGTGTCAGTGGTTGTGGTTGTGGTCACCAAGCATTAGAGTTTGTGTTTTCATGCCATGATTTGCAATACTGTTAAGTCTTAGTCTTAACTCGGTGATTATGATTATTTTAGGGTGTGTTTAAATTGTAGATTCTGAAAATATGTCACCCTAGGCATTGTAATATTAGTATGGATTACTCAATTAGCTTAATGATTTGTTTGGCTTCTGTTTTTCATTTTTCCTGTGATTCTGATGCTTTGTTATGGAAATTAAGTTGCTTTTTCTTGATCAATAAGAAATTTCCGGTTCACAAAAAAACTCGCACGTTGTTTGACAGTCAGGATTAAGGGTAGTTTATAAGCACCTGCTCTGCTCGATTCAATTGAATTCCTTTTAATTAAAGAGCAGAACTGCGAGGGGTCACACAATGTCCAAAGCGGACAATACTTTTACTTTAGAAAAACCGTCGCAACTAACTTTTGTAGCCTTGACTGAGAGCTTCTGTTTCGGTACACAAAAAAAATTCACTTTGAGAATTAACACAAGTCCTAAAACAAATGATACCTCAACAAGTGGTGCAGCGGACACAAGGTTTGAAGTTTGAACATGTTTATACCTGATTTTTACTGTTTGTGATCAACAACCAAAATAACAGAATTTTTAGTTGAATTATAAACAATTTGGGGAACATCATATCATTGGGCAGCCCCTCTACAATTTGAGGCACTAGTTCATATTAGCATATAAAAATACAGTTGGAGAGTTTTGGTGCTTACTTGGTGACTATTTTTTGTGATTACACTCTGGCCTATAACCATTATTTGTTCCATTTTGGTCTTTTAACTTCACTATTGTTATTCATTTCCTACAAATATGTCAGCCTTTTGAATATGCGGGCATTAGTTGTGAGTGATTGTTATTTTTGTATATTTCAATATCTTGTTTTTTCACCTATAAATTAGGATTTTACTCTAGTTGTCATCTTTTTCTTCCTCTTAATTCAACTCACCTAATCCTGATGAATCCTCTTAACTCAACTCAACTAAATTTTCTATAACAAAAAAAGATAATTGAACAAAAGAGATGGAGAACAAAAACTGTCTAGTAAAAACTAGGGGATGATGCTTTAACCTGGTTGATAGCAGACGAGCCTAAAAAAATAATGGATAAGTTTGTGTATATTTATGTTATTTTATTTTGTTACGGGAAATGCTCTTTCCACCTCAAAAATGCCCTATTTGCGTCCAGAGATGTATTTTTGGACGTATCCAAAATCATACGATATTTCATTTTTCTGAGATCCATTTCATTTTGAACAAAATATGGTCCGGAGAGATTATTTGAGTGTGTTCGGAGATGCATCTTTTAAATGTTCCCTGAAGTTCTTTAAAAGGTACTGGAAGCATGTTATTAGTAAGGAAGAATATTTCGGAGATGCATATTTGAAAATCCCCTAAATCATTTCAGAGCATCATTATTATCCTAACAGAGCATCATTATTATCCTAACATTGTAATTTTTTTAGGTCAAGTTATATTAAAGTAAAATCAAAGTAAAACAAAGTTTATATTAAAGTTAAATGAAAGTAAAAAGTCATGCATTAACTCAGAAAGTCAAGAACATACATAACATTTGTTCGAAAATAAAAAAAGATAATACATACATACATAAACTATTAGGTATCTCTAACTCCATGCCATTTTCTTCGCCTATACTACATGACACTTTGTAACTCACAATCATGCTCTCCACGAGGGCCAATTAGATCTATCAAATCGTACAGTCCTATCGCGTCGCGAAAAATATCTGAGCGCATCGCACGTTCGAAAATACAACAAAGTTATCACTGGACTTTATTTATTCTCGAAGGAAAGGGAAAATATCGATAAAATCCATGGGAAAAGAAAAAGGATAAGGAAGTTGGTTATGCAAGAAGAATGTATTAACATCCTTCACAAATGTTGATTCAACGAGAATCATTTTGATTGTTTTTTGTACGAATGAGTGTTACTATCTAAAGGTTACTTGCAATGATAATGGGGAAAAAAGGTTTAATATTTAATGTGCTCGCCAAAGATTCAAACCCTGTGCCTACGTATTCTCATAGTGCAATGAGAAAATCATAGCTCCGTAGTTCATGGTAGAAAATATGAATTTGTTGGTTGATTTTAAGGAACAATTATAATCGTATCCTAGAAGTGTGTAGACGTTTGTAGCGGGAAATTCATGATCATCAAGCTATTGACAAGCTAGAGATCAAATAACAAGAGTCGCCACCGCGCTTTTATTGTTTCCAAGGGAAAAGGGAAAAAGTACGAACAAAATCCAAAAGTAAGAAGTTTTCAAATCAAAACTAATAAAAAGTCAGAGATCACAGGTAAGGGGGATGGTTACACAGAGGGAAGGTGTTAGCACCCAAAGTGTCCTAGGTACTCCTAGGGAGCCCTTTTTGTGTGCATATGTACTTGGTATAAAGTGATGTTTACAAACAAATAGAATGGGGGGATGAGAAAAGAATTCATTAATTATATTTTTGTATTTAACAAGATCTCCGGTCTTGTGCCTACATACCAACATAAAAATGAGGGATCAAAACCTCGTAGTTCGTGATACAAATTTCAAATTGGATGCATCGCTTTTAACAAAATTAAGTTTAAAAGGCACAAAGGCCTAAAAATGGTTTGAATGAGTTAATTATTTTTGCCTTTTTGAAAGTTTAAGTCAAGTATAGTTAAGTCTATTTACAAGTTTGATTTAAGAAAAGAAGTTTGAAAATGCAATGACATAAGGCCAAAGTTTCTATCTTTTTGCAAAAAGTGGTCAAAGTTTAGAACAAAAGTAGTTCACACAAATAAGATTTTGAAAAATGGAGGGAGAGATTTTGAAATTAAAGAAATGGGGAGAAGATGAAGAGACTATCCTATGCACCAAATTAAAAGTTTAGAGTTGAAAAGATCTGACCAAGTGGGTAGCAATCCAATAGACAAGAATGTCAATAGAAACCAAGAATTCCCTTGGACTTTTAGAATCAAGCAACACACAAATGCACAATTATATTATCTTGAAGAGCAAGGGATCAAATAAAGATGACCACATCCAAGCTTATCCATTCCATGATCTTCTTCAAAAATAGCCCATGTAACAGATGAATTCCACAAGTCACAGGTTCAAAATAACAGCTTCACAATGGTTATGTTGCAGATGAATCTTAGAGAGGTCTTCAAAGATGTATCAGATGAATTTCAAATTGCAAGCACTTGATTTCTCAACAAGTTGGCATTGGCCAAGTCCTTTAGCATAGGAAGGTTGCCTAGATTCTAAGTCCATTTGTCCAAGATCAAGCCAACAGTCCACTCAAAAGTTTTTTAGGGTTTTTTGTTGTTATTATGTACATTAATGGTCAAAGACCACACAAACAAGCAAAGTATACACAAACAAAATATATCACACAATATGGTCCAAATGGACAAAGTGAAAATTGCATTAACATAAACAATTAGAATGATATGAACAATGGTAAATAAAATAGAGTGCTAAAAGTAAATTGCATTAAAGTAAAAGCTTGAAATTAAAAGTTAGTAGTTAATTGGTTAGAAGTTAGTATTGTTTTGCTTTTGCTTTTCATTTTAAGACATTCTTTGGAGAACACTTAACCCACTTATCACAAGCATGAATCTTTGAGTCAAAACATCTTCCAAAGGAAGGAAAGAAGGCCAAGTTTCCACATAATATCATGAAAGAGGGGAGACTTACAATCTCACTAACTAGAATGCTTATGCCTTTTATGTCACAAATTTAACGCTATGTTAAGCAATCGTAATTGGACTTATATAGAAGTCACAACTATTTGAGGTCGGGCAATAGAATTTTGGTGTTAATGCATGTTAGAGACATAATATAATGGACTATGCTCATGAAACATACCACACACAAAAAGAATATACAAAGACATGATGAGGATGTGTCACATCACGGTCTCGAAGACTGGGTGATCATTCACACATTTTACAATGGACTTCTGTACAACACAAGATTGACAGTAGACGCCGTCGCGGGCAGTGCACTTATGGACAAGCCATACAACGAAGCCTATCAACTCATTGAAAACATGGCCCAAAACCATTGCCAATGGGGAGGTGAAAGAACTCCAGTAGAAAAGTCCCAAACAAAAGGTGGAATGTGCGAAATCAGTAGCCTTGACCATGTCCATGCTAAGGTAGATGCCCTTGCTCAAAATTTAGATAACTTGACCATAACACCCGCAACCACCGTGGCTGCCGTAACTCCAAACTGCGAGTTATGTGGAGTTCCTGGACACACTGCACCAAAATGTCAGATATTAGCAGGAGTCTCCACTGATCAAGTGAATTATGCTCAAGGAAACCCTTATTTGAATACCTACAACCCAGGTTGGAAAAACCATTCTAACTTTTCGTACAAGAACAACAACGCCTTGTATGCACCTGGCCAAGCACCTGCTATTCCACCTGGATATCAAAAGCCAACTACTAATTCTCCTAACATTCCTAGGAATTCCAACCTTGAATTAATGATGGAAAGTTTTATAGCTACCCAAGCTCAAACGAACAAATACTTCTTGAACCAAAACATACACACTAGTGAACAGCTTAAGCAATTAGCAAACAAAGTAGACACTTTAGCCACCCATAACAAAATGCTTGAAACACAGATTTCACAAGTGGCTCAACAACAAGCATCTACTGCTGCTCCTGCCAGCACATTTCCTGGACAACCACGACCTAATTCAAAAGGACATGCAAACTGTAACACCCCAATAAAAATAAGATAATTATTTGATTTAAATTAATATTATATTTATTAATTTAGTTAAATAATTGGAATTATTGGATTATTATTATTATTATTTTGGAATAATAATTATTGGAAAATATATAAGTGTGAAGTAAGGAAAAAGAATCCCATTTGGTAAAAAGAGTTTTACGTGAAACAGAGAAGCGGCTGAAAAGTGGAAAGTGGAGAAAGGGCAAAGAGGAAGAGCAAGGGCAAAGGTTGGAGAAGAGAAAAGCTTGGAGCTTAGAGATTGCCGGATTAACTCAGGTAAGGGGGGTTTATCGTCGTTTAATGGGTATTATGGGTTAGCATGTAATGGGTAGTGATAAGTCGTTGAATCGACCCTAATTGGGATCATGAATGCTGGAAAATTATGTTGGATAAACTGTGTTTAGGCTGTAATTGAATCTGTGTTTGGGTTAGTTGTGAATTTCCGAACGTATAGCTTTTTACGGGATTGGAATCGGAGGTCCGGAAGTCCTCCAACGGCGGAAAATGCGGAGAATTCTGCATTCTGCCTTGTGTTAGCGCAGGAACAGCTTCTGTCTTGCGTTAACCGGTTAACCCAGGGTGTTAACCGGTTAACACTGTTATGTATTCTGAATAATTGCTGTTTTGTCTGCGTTAACCGGTTAACCCAGGGCGTTAACCGGTTAACACTGTTGTGAATGCTGAGATATGGCTGTTTGTGCTGCGTTAACCGGTTAACCCAGGGCGTTAACCGGTTAACACTGTTAAGTTTTGGGCAGGAAGCGTGTTTGTGCTGCGTTAACCGGTTAACCCAGGGCGTTAACCGGTTAACACTGTTGCAGAGTGGAAAAATTGTTAATTAAAATGTTGTGTGCCTAATTGATGGTTGCCTATATCGGCGTGTGATATAGTAGGGATTATTTCCCGCTGTTTTGAGCAGTATAGGTATTAGTAGAGTGTGCTAATACTGTGTTTAATTATTTGACATGATATGATGTGTGATACATGTGTTGATACTGTATGATGGTATGCATAACGTTGTGAATGTGTATGTTATGCATGTGTTGTGAATGGACTGTTTTATGGCTTAGAGAGTGAGCATCGGTCCATTGTGGATTATTGTTGTGATGTTGCATTGCTAGGTGATTAGCGTGCATAATGTGGCCTTTATGGTGGTAGCTAATTCCCATGGTGAGGAATTAGTGATGTTAGTCATTTGGACTGTTTTTGATGTTTGGATGCTAGGTGAATTAGCGTGCATAGCATGGCCCTTGGGGTGGTAGCTAATTCCCATGGTGAGGAATTAGTGATGTGAGTCACTAGGTCTCAAATGAGTGGGACTGGTGAGCTTGGTAGCCGTACCTGGATTTGGTCGGTGAAGTTGAACTATATGTTCACAAATAGTCGGTACCGCATGCATGGAGTCTCATTGCATAATATATGTGTAGTGTATAATATGAATGGATGTATTCCAATGTTATACGTGTGTTGTGTTGGCATTGAGCATGAGTATGAATTGTGTTGATATTGAGTATGATGTTTGAGTTGATGTGCCGTTACTGAATGTGTGATACGATTAGGGTGATTAATGTGTTAAATTACTTAACATGACATTATATTCTATAATGCTTATTATATCGATTGAGGAACTCACCCTTACAACTATTTTTCAGGTAACGAGCAGTGATTGAGTAGAAGCTAATGCTTGGAGTCTAGTGTAGTCTCCTTAGTGGGTCATGCTCTGATAGATGTAACATCGGGAGGGAACATTTTAATTGTGTTGTTGATGTTTGCTGAACCAGTTTACATGTAGTATGTTACATGTTTTGAATGATCGATTTGATCTCTATCCGCTGCGTATTGTGCAATACTTTATGTTTTGAGTTAAATAATGAGCATGACCAAATATTATGGTGAATGGTGTGAAGTGTTTGTGTGACACCCTTAATTGCATGATTACTCTGATTTATATGTTGTTATTTTAATTAAATATTTGGGGTATTTTAGAAGGGTGTTACATTAGTGGTATCAGAGCATAGTCGGTCGAGTCGAGTCGTAATTATTCTGTTTCCCCTGTACGGGATAGGTGTTGTGTAACCCTATCAGTACTTATTGTTTTAGCTTGATTGGGTTTTCAGAATAGAGATGGCTGGAAGAGGTAGAGACGATGCTGCGATTGCTGAGGCTCTGGGTATGCTAGCTGGAGTACTTGGAGGGAATCCGAATGTTGTGGGAATGGGAGCTGCTCGTCAACTGAGTGAGTTCCAGAAGAACAATCCTCCAATGTTCAAGGGAGCATACGATCCAGATGGCGCTCAGAAGTGGTTGAAGGAGATCGAGAGAATCTTCCGAGTGACTGAGTGTGCCGATAACCAGAAGGTCAGGTTCGGTACGCATATGCTGTCAGAAGAGGCTGATGATTGGTGGGTTGCTACCCGCACTGAGTTGGAATCTGCTGGGAATGCTGAGATCACTTGGGCTGTGTTCAGAGAGAGATTCCTGAGAAAGTACTTTCCAGAGGATGTCAGAGGAAAGAAAGAGATAGAGTTCTTAGAATTGAAGCAGGGTAACAGGTCTGTTACTGAGTATGCTGCTAAGTTCACAGAGCTGTCGAAATATTACACTCCCTATGATGAGGCTACTGGGGAATTTTCGAAATGTGTGAAGTTTGAGAACGGGTTACGTCCCGAGATCAAGCAGGCTATTGGGTATCAGCGGATTAGAGTGTTTTCTGATTTGGTGGACTGTTGCAGGATTTTTGAACAGGATTCCAAAGCCAGAGCGGAGAGCTATCAGCAGAGGGTTGATAGGAGAGGCAAGAATCAGAATGATCGTGGGAAACCGTATGCAGCTGGCAAAGGTTTCCAGAGACAGAGTGGGATGAAGAGGCCTAGTGGGGGAGACTCTAGTGCTCCTGCTAAGTGTTACAGATGTGGTCAGGCGGGACATCGTTTCCACGAGTGTACCAGTGCTGAGAAGAAGTGTTTCAAGTGTGGTAAAGGTGGTCATTTGGCTGCAGAGTGCCGGTTGAAGACTCTGACTTGCTTCAACTGTGGAGAGGTGGGTCATATCAGTCCACAGTGTCCTAAGCCAAAGAAGGAGAACCAGTCGGGAGGCAAGGTCTTTGCTTTATCGGGTTCTGAGACTTTTGCAGACGATCGTTTGATCCGAGGTACGTGTTATATTAATGGCTTTCCTCTTGTAGCTATTATTGACACCGGTGCTACTCATTCCTTTATATCTTTGGACTGTGCTGTGAAACTTAAGTTAGAGATATCTGAGATGCATGGAAGTATGGTGATTGATACTCCTGCGAAGGGTTCAGTGACTACTACTTCAGTTTGTTTGAATTGTCCTTTGAGTATTTTTGGTAGAGACTTTGGGATAGACCTTGTGTGTCTTCCATTAGTGCAGATTGATGTTATCTTGGGTATGAACTGGTTGGTGTTTAACCGAGTTTCTATCAACTGTTTTGATAAGACTGTGATATTTCCTGAGATTGAGGAAGGTAAGGATTTGTTTCTATCAGCAAGGCAGGTGAATGAGGAAGTAGCAGGTGGGGCAGAGTTGTTTATGATGTTAGCGACTTTGGAGGCTAAAGATAAACTGGTGATTGGCGATCTAGCCGTGGTGTGTGATTTTCCTGATGTGTTTCCTGAAGAAGTGAATGAATTGCCGCCAGAGCGTGAAGTTGAATTCTCGATTGATTTGGTACCTGGTACTAGACCGATATCGATGGCTCCGTACCGTATGTCTGCTGTTGAGTTAGCTGAATTGAAGAGTCAGCTGGAAGATCTGTTGGATAAGAAATTTATTCGTCCGAGTGTGTCACCGTGGGGTGCACCACTGTTATTGGTTAAGAAGAAAGAAGGTACTATGAGGTTGTGTGTGGACTACAGGCAACTGAATAAAGTGACGATCAAGAATCGGTATCCTTTGCCGAGGATTGATGATTTGATGGATCAGTTGGTTGGTGCGAGTGTGTTCAGCAAGATAGATTTGAGATCGGGATATCATCAGATACGTGTGAAAACTGAGGATATTCAGAAGACTGCTTTCAGAACAAGGTATGGACATTATGAGTATTCTGTAATGCCTTTTGGTGTGACTAATGCGCCTGGAGTATTCATGGAGTATATGAATAGGATTTTCCATCCGTACCTAGACAAGTTTGTTGTGGTGTTTATTGATGACATTTTGGTGTATTCGAAATCTGAAGAAGAGCATGTTGAGCATTTGAGAGTGGTTTTAGAAGCTCTACGAGAAAAGAAGTTATTTGCTAAACTATCCAAGTGTGAATTTTGGTTAGAGGAGGTTAGTTTTCTTGGTCATGTGATTTCAAGAGGTGGTATTGCTGTTGATCCTTCTAAGATAGAAGCGGTGTCTAAGTGGGAAGCTCCGAAGTCTGTTGCTGAGATTCGAAGTTTCCTTGGATTGGCTGGTTACTATAGGAAATTCATTGAGGGATTTTCTAAGTTGGCGTTACCGTTGACGATGTTGACTAGAAAGGGGCAAGCATTTGTTTGGGACTCAAAATGTGAAGAAGGTTTCCAAGAGTTAAAGAGAAGGTTGACTACTGCTCCTGTTCTGATATTACCGAGTTCGTCGGAATCATTTGAGGTTTACTGTGATGCTTCATTGTTGGGTTTGGGTGGTGTGTTGATGCAGAATAAGCGGGTTATAGCTTATGCTTCGAGACAACTGAGGGTTCATGAGAGGAACTATCCGACACACGATTTAGAGTTGGCAGCTGTGGTATTTGTTCTGAAGTTATGGAGGCATTACTTGTACGGGTCAAGATTTGAGATTTTCAGTGACCATAAGAGTTTAAAGTATTTGTTTGATCAGAAAGAGCTGAATATGAGACAGAGGAGATGGTTAGAGTTTCTGAAGGATTATGACTTTGGTTTGAATTACCATCCGGGTAAAGCAAACGTAGTGGCTGATGCATTGAGTCGGAAATCATTGCATATGTCTATGTTAATGGTTAAGGAATTGGATTTAATTGAACAGTTTAGAGACTTGAGTTTGGTGTGTGAGAGTACTCACAATAGTGTTAAATTGGGAATGTTGAAGTTAACGAGTGGTATTCTGGATGATATCAGAGAGGGTCAGAAATCCGATGTGCTTTTGGTTGATAAGTTGACTCTAGTGAATCAAGGTCAAGGTGGTGAATTCAGAGTTGATGAGAATGGTGTTTTGAAATTTGGTAATCGGGTGTGTATTCCGGATGTTATCGAACTTAAGAAGAGTATTCTTGAGGAAGGACATCGTAGTGGCCTGAGTATTCATCCTGGAGCTACGAAGATGTATCATGATTTGAAAAAGTTATTTTGGTGGCCGGGAATGAAAAGAGAAATTGCAAGTTTTGTTTATTCCTGTTTGACTTGTCAGAAGTCAAAGATTGAGCATCAGAAGCCGTCTGGGCTAATGCAACCGTTGACTATTCCGGAGTGGAAGTGGGATAGTATCAGTATGGATTTTGTGTCTGGTTTGCCGAGGACAAATAAGAATTGTGAAGCTATTTGGGTGATTATTGACAGATTGACAAAGTCGGCTCATTTCATTCCGATCAGAATGGATTATCCGTTAGAGAAATTAGCTGAGTTGTATATTGAGAAGATTGTAAGTTTGCATGGTATTCCGTCGAGTATTGTTTCGGACAGAGATCCTAGATTTACATCGAAGTTCTGGGAAGGTTTGCAGAAGGCTATGGGAACTAAGCTGAGATTGAGTTCTGCATATCATCCGCAGACTGATGGTCAGACTGAGAGGACGATTCAGTCATTAGAGGATCTTTTGAGGGCTTGTGTTTTGGAAAAGGGAGGTGCTTGGGATTGTTATTTACCTTTGATTGAGTTTACCTACAACAATAGTTTTCATTCGAGCATTGGTATGGCACCGTTTGAAGCTTTGTATGGTAGGAGATGTCGGACACCTTTATGTTGGTATGAGTCCGGTGAGAGTGCTGTGGTTGGACCGGAGATTGTTCAACAAACCACGGAAAAGATTAAGATGATTCAGGAGAAGATGAGAATTGCTCAGAGTCGTCAGAAGAGTTATCACGACAAGAGGAGGAAGTCACTTGAGTTTCAAGAGGGAGATCATGTGTTTCTTCGTGTCACTCCGATAACTGGTGTTGGTCGAGCTTTGAAGTCGAAGAAGTTGACACCTCGATTTATTGGTCCTTATCAGATTTTGGAGAGGATAGGGGAGGTAGCCTATCGTATCGCTTTACCGCCGTCGCTTGCGAATTTGCATGAGGTTTTTCATGTGTCTCAGCTGAGGAGGTACATTCATGATCCGTCGCATGTAGTCCAAATAGATGATGTACAGGTGAGAGATAACCTGACTGTTGAAACATCACCTATGAGGATTGAGGATCGAGAGTTGAAGCAGTTGCGGGGTAAAGAGATTGCCTTGGTGAAGGTAGCTTGGGGAGGACCAGCAGGTGGCAATGTGACTTGGGAACTGGAGAGTCAGATGAAGGAGTCTTATCCGGAGTTATTCGCTTGAGGTATGTTTTCGAGGACGAAAACTCTTTTAGTGGGGGAGAGTTGTAACACCCCAATAAAAATAAGATAATTATTTGATTTAAATTAATGTTATATTTATTAATTTAGTTAAATAATTGGAATTATTGGATTATTATTATTATTATTTTGGAATAATAATTATTGGAAAATATATAAGTGTGAAGTAAGGAAAAAGAATCCCATTTGGTAAAAAGAGTTTTACGTGAAACAGAGAAGCGGCTGAAAAGTGGAAAGTGGAGAAAGGGCAAAGAGGAAGAGCAAGGGCAAAGGTTGGAGAAGAGAAAAGCTTGGAGCTTAGAGATTTCCGGATTAACTCAGGTAAGGGGGGTTTATCGTCGTTTAATGGGTATTATGGGTTAGCATGTAATGGGTAGTGATAAGCCGTTGAATCGACCCTAATTGGGATCATGAATGCTGGAAAATTATGTTGGATAAACTGTGTTTAGGCTGTAATTGAATCTGTGTTTGGGTTAGTTGTGAATTTCCGAACGTATAGCTTTTTACGGGATTGGAATCGGAGGTCCGGAAGTCCTCCAACGGCGGAAAATGCGGAGAATTCTGCATTCTGCCTTGTGTTAGCGCAGGAACAGCTTCTGTCTTGCGTTAACCGGTTAACTCAGGGTGTTAACCGGTTAACACTGTTATGTATTCTGAATAATTGCTGTTTTGTCTGCGTTAACCGGTTAACCCAGGGCGTTAACCGGTTAACACTGTTGTGAATGCTGAGATATGGCTGTTTGTGCTGCGTTAACCGGTTAACCCAGGGCGTTAACCGGTTAACACTGTTAAGTTTTGGGCAGGAAGCGTGTTTGTGCTGCGTTAACCGGTTAACCCAGGGCGTTAACCGGTTAACACTGTTGCAGAGTGGAAAAATTGTTAATTAAAATGTTGTGTGCCTAATTGATGGTTGCCTATATCGGCGTGTGATATAGTAGGGATTATTTCCCGCTGTTTTGAGCAGTATAGGTATTAGTAGAGTGTGCTAATACTGTGTTTAATTATTTGACATGATATGATGTGTGATACATGTGTTGATACTGTATGATGGTATGCATAACGTTGTGAATGTGTATGTTATGCATGTGTTGTGAATGGACTGTTTTATGGCTTAGAGAGTGAGCATCGGTCCATTGTGGATTATTGTTGTGATGTTGCATTGCTAGGTGATTAGCGTGCATAATGTGGCCTTTATGGTGGTAGCTAATTCCCATGGTGAGGAATTAGTGATGTTAGTCATTTGGACTGTTTTTGATGTTTGGATGCTAGGTGAATTAGCGTGCATAGCATGGCCCTTGGGGTGGTAGCTAATTCCCATGGTGAGGAATTAGTGATGTGAGTCACTAGGTCTCAAATGAGTGGGACTGGTGAGCTTGGTAGCCGTACCTGGATTTGGTCGGTGAAGTTGAACTATATGTTCACAAATAGTCGGTACCGCATGCATGGAGTCTCATTGCATAATATATGTGTAGTGTATAATATGAATGGATGTATTCCAATGTTATACGTGTGTTGTGTTGGCATTGAGCATGAGTATGAATTGTGTTGATATTGAGTATGATGTTTGAGTTGATGTGCCGTTACTGAATGTGTGATACGATTAGGGTGATTAATGTGTTAAATTACTTAACATGACATTATATTCTATAATGCTTATTATATCGATTGAGGAACTCACCCTTACAACTATTTTTCAGGTAACGAGCAGTGATTGAGTAGAAGCTAATGCTTGGAGTCTAGTGTAGTCTCCTTAGTGGGTCATGCTCTGATAGATGTAACATCGGGAGGGAACATTTTAATTGTGTTGTTGATGTTTGCTGAACCAGTTTACATGTAGTATGTTACATGTTTTGAATGATCGATTTGATCTCTATCCGCTGCGTATTGTGCAATACTTTATGTTTTGAGTTAAATAATGAGCATGACCAAATATTATGGTGAATGGTGTGAAGTGTTTGTGTGACACCCTTAATTGCATGATTACTCTGATTTATATGTTGTTATTTTAATTAAATATTTGGGGTATTTTAGAAGGGTGTTACACAAACGCCGTTATATTGAGAAGTGAAAAAGAACTAAGACCACCCAAGAGGGTGAAGGAGATGGAAGATAATACCCAAGAGGCCGAAGTGAAAGAAAAACCTTATGTGCCTCCACCACCTTATAAACCACCCATTCCGTATCCTCAAAGATTCGCAAATTCTAAAACTGCAGGGCAATTTAAGAAATTTGTTGAACTTCTGAAGCAACTGAATATCACAATACCCTTTACAGAAGCTATCACACAAATGCCCCCATATGCCAAGTTTCTCAAAGATATCCTATCCAATAAGAAAAACATCGAGGGTAACGAAACAATTACACTTACTGCTGAGTGTAGCGCAATAATCCAAAACAACATGCCTCCCAAACTGAAAGACCCAGGTAGTTTCTCCATACCCTGTGTCATTGGAAAGTTCGTCATAGACAAAGCTCTATGCGACTTAGGAGCCAACATTAGTGTAATGCCCTTATCAATATTTAAAAGGCTCAACATGGGAGAACTAAGACCAACCAAGATGTCTGTTCAACTATCTGACCGCTCAATCAAATATCCTGTTGGTATGCTAGAGAATGTTCCAGTACGTGTAGGACAATTCTACATTCCTACCGACTTCATAATCATGGACATCAAAGAAGATGCCACTACACCTATTATATTAGGAAGACCATTCTTAGCTACCGCCAGAGCCATAATAGACGTGAAAAGAGGCAAGCTAGCATTCGAAATTGGAGAAGAAAAAGTTGAACTCATCTTGACACAATTCTTACAAGCGCCAGCTATAGACGATACTTGTTATCTACTTGATGTCATAGACGAGTGCGTAAGAGAGATGGAGATGCAAGAAACCACATATTCTGATATAATGAAAAACCGAATCCCTCCAATCTTTAAAGATGATAATTGACGTGAACCATACCAAAATGACAGTCTAAGCGAATGCTTAACACTTACACCCAATCACATGCCATGCCCGAAGAAACCAGACTTAGAATTAAAAACACTACCCAAGAACCTAAGATACGAATTCCTAGACACTGAACTCAAAAGACCAGTAATAGTCAATCACTACGCCAAAAAGTGCTTTTGGCAGCACCAAAAAGAAAGCGCTTTTTAAAAAAAGCGCTGTAATAGCTTGAAAAAAAATTCGCCTATGTAAAGAAAGCGCTTTTAAGGTAAAAGCGCTCTTATAGGTCTCCACTTATGAAAGCGCTTTTAAGGTAAAAGCGCTCTTATAGGTCTCAGTCTCACATCTATGAGTTTCACACTTATGAAAGCGCTTTTAAGGTAAAAGCGCTCTTATAGGTCTCATGGGTTTCACACTTATGAAAGCGCTTTTAAGGTAAAAGCGCTCTTATAGGTCTCAGTCTCACATCTATGAGTTTCACACTTATGAAAGCGCTTTTAAGGTAAAAGCGCTCTTATAGGTCTCATGGGTTTCACACTTATGAAAGCGCTTTTAAGGTAAAAGCGCTCTCATAGGTCATTTATAAAAATTATAATAAATCTAATATTACAAAATCCCTGACTTTCAGAAATCCCTCTTTCACTCTCTCTCGTTCGAAGCTCTCGCTGCCCTGGAAAAAATTCCACAGAGTACCTGGAAATCTCAACGATAAACACTGCAAATTTGAAAGAGACTGCATTCGAAAGAGAAGGATTCAATACCTGGAAATCTCATTGCGTTTTAAGGTTAGGTTTTCGTGTCTTTCTGTTTTGCCCTAGAAGTCAAAGAATAGGTGGTCGATTTTGGTTTGAATGGACTTGCATTGCTACATTATGGGTTATTTATTTGTCAGTATCGATTATTAGAGTTTGTGACTATGTTTGCTTAATATTCTGTAACTTACCGAAAGTTTCATCTTGTTCTGATATAAATGATATTCTGTAACTTGCATCGCCATTGACTTAGAAATAATGTTGGGAGTTCTAATAGAATCAGTGCCTTTTCAACATTTGTTTAAATTTGCTGAGAAAGTAGGAAGGAATGAACTGATATGTTTGCACCATTGTATCCTCATATTCTAACTATTACTGAAATTTCAGAAAGTGATTTTGATGTTAAATGTTGGATACTCAAATGGAATAACTTTGTCTGCTACAGTGATATATGTGATATGGTTTCAAGAACTTAGAGCAATGTCTCATATTTTGGCAATCCTATTACATGTTGGTTTGAATGAACAGTTAAACTTCAAAATGTACATTCATATTTTGGCATAACTTTGTCTGCTACAGTCATATTTTGGCAATCCTATTTAATGTTGTAAAATGATGTTTTAATATTATGTGAATTTTTAAGATGGTCACTGTAGTGTAAAATGAACCCTGATGGACTATATGTACATTTTTCATGTGCTTGTCTGCAGGTTGTTGAGTATCGTGGTGAGCAAATAGGAGGTCTTGAGGATCTGAGGGAACCATATATGTTGTTTTCTTCCTTTATAGATAAATTCTTGCTTAGCTTTTATTACATGGTTTGCGTCTAATTGAAAACTTCACGTCTTTGCCCATTTCAGGTTCTTACAAAATCGGTACTGCGTCTGAATCTGTTAATGCAGCTTACATATTTTCTAGAAAAGATCTTTCTCGGTATGTCTTTCAGCTTAAATATTATACAAACCCAAAGCATGTGTTTAATCATTTAGTATCTAGAATGAATCATTATGTTCAATTATTCATGTTAAGCTAATGAATCAAGTTACCAAAATATGTTAGTTATGTATGTTGCTTTATTATTTGACCTTGATATGCAGGCCTGCTATACAGATTCCCTGCGCAAGCAAAGCTGTTGTAGCTGTCCGGTTCTGTCCTATATTTTTTAATCTCAAAGCGACAAACTCAGGTACTTGTGCACTTAATATAGTTCTGTTTACAACCAGTAACTATGTACAACCAGTTATATGTGGTACTGTTCCAATTAAACTGCCTGTGTGGGATGTATTCCGTCTTAAATCTATATGACCTCTTACTAGTAAAGATCATGAGTGGTGGCCTAGAGGTTCAAAGTGATTGGTCTGAGCTAATTAGACAGTTTTATATTATTTAGCTCTAGTTATGCATTAGGAAGCAGTTATGATATTTGGAACTGTGTTTTGGTCGCAACAAGCTCTTGAGTTCTTGGAAAGGAGACAGACAAAAGACTCAAAATAGTGGGACTTAGACGAGTTTCACCCAATAAAAGAGTGTTAGAGTTGGTATTTGGATCAATCCAACCGTCCGCGTTGTTAAAAGAAAAGTAGAACATATTCCTACCAAGAAAAGAAAGAGACGTTACTGAAAAAGGTAATAGTATAATTATAGCCTATGTCATTCAAGAAAATTTAATTATAGCCTATGTCATTTTATATTATTCAATATATATATGGATTATTGATTATGGATTTTTATATTTTGTAATGAGGTTTATGACTCAAATAGAGATTCCAATCACGGTATGGATTTATAACTTAGGATTTGTTTTAATATTTATCGAATATTTCATATTATTTATTACTTTTAACTAAATCATGCATATTATGTTTTGTTATGTAGTACTTTGATGAATACAAGTGTGCTCATTACACGAGACTGCAGTTGGAACAAATCAAGGAGGAATTGTGTCAATATTTTATTGAGAAAAGATTAATTAGTATATAATGGTTTCAAAATAACATGAATACTTTGATGAAGAATGGTTTCTGGTTGGCAAGTGTATAGTTCTTTATATTTTTAACAGATTAGTTATGACTCCAAATAGGCCGTATAACATATTAGTTTTGACTTGTGTATAGTTCTTTATAATTTTAGTGATATCTTTAATTTCATGGATAGATTAATGTGTTCATTCTTGTGTTGGTTTGCTTTAAAAAATTACAAATGCTTGAATTATGACTCCAAATGTGTTCAGTGCCTATCTATCCTTGTGTTGGTTTGCTTGAATTATGACTCCAAATGTGTTCATTCTTGTGTTGGTTTGCTTGTGTTGGTTTAAAAAATTACAAATGCTTGAATTATGACTCCAAATGCTTGAATTAGAGAGGCTTGATTTACAGGTTTATGGGATTATTCCCAAAAAATATTACAGGTTGAAATGGTAGGCTTAAACTGAAGGCAGCGTTTTGTTATTTTACTAGAGGAAAAGACAGCGCTTTTTAGTAAAAAGCGCTGCTAAAAGTTGTCAATAGAGAGCGCTTTTTACTAAAAAGCGCTGCTATAGGTTGTCAATAGAGAGCGCTTTTTAGTAAAAAGCGCTGCTATAGGTGGTATGTAGACAACCTTTAAGAGCGCTTTTTACTCAAAAGCGCTGCTAAAGGTTGTCAATAGAGAGCGCTTTTTAGTAAAAAGCGCTCTTAAAGGTTGTCTATATACCACCTTTAGCAGCGCTTTTTACTAAAAAGCGCTCTCTATTGACAACCTTTAGCAGCGCTTTTTAGTAAACAAAAAGCGCTGCTAAAACCTATAGCAGCGCCACCTACGACAGCGCTTTTAAGCGCTTTTAAAGGCCAAAAAAAGCGCTCTCATAGGTCTTTTTTGGCGTAGTGAATGCAGACTTAGGACAAATTGAAACTGAAAAGTTACTAGATGTCTTAAGAAAATATCCAACCGCGTTAGGCTACAATATCGCTGATCTAAAAGGAATAAGTCCTTCTATCTGTATGCATCGCATTATGCCAGAGGAAGATTGTAAAACCTCTAGAGAACACCATAGAAGGATCAACCCAATCTTAAGTACTGTAATCAAGGATGAAGTAAAGAAGTTATTAGATGCAGGAATCATATATCCGATCTCCGATAGTCAATGGGTTAGCCCCGTTCATGTAGTACCCAAGAAAGGGGGTGTTACAGTTGTTAAGAACGAGAAAGGCGAATCTATATCACAAAGAGTTGTGACCGGAAGTAGAATGTGCATCGACTATAGGAAACTGAACAAAGCCACTCGAAAGGATCATTTTCCTCTGCCTTTCATTGATCAAATGCTTGAACGATTAGCTAAGCATTCCTACTTCTGCTATCTAGACGGTTATTCGGGATTCTTTCAAATTCCTATCCATCCTGACGACCAAGAGAAAACAACCTTCACATGCCCTTATGGTACATTTGCTTATCAACGAATGCCATTTGGACTATGCTACGCTCCCGCAACATTCCAAAGATGCATGATGTCAATCTCCGCTGACTTTATAGACGACATTATGGAAGTCTTTATGGATAATTTTTCTGCTTGTGGGCAGAGCTTTGAAGGATGTCTATCAAACCTTGAAATGGTACTTGAAAGATGCGTAAAGGTGAATCTCGTATTGAATTGGGAGAAATGCCATTTCATGGTCCAACAAGGAATCATGCTAGGACACGTAGTATCTGATAAAGGAATTGAAGTAGACAAAGCTAAAATCAAAATTATAGAAAATCTTCAACCTCCAAAAACCGTACGAGAAATACAAAGCTTCTTAGGACACGCTGGTTTCTACCGATGCTTTATCAAAGATTTCTCGAAAATTACCAAACCACTGACTGGTTTATTAATGAAAGACGCTGACTTTATCTTTGATGAGAAATGTTTAACAACGTTTGAACAATTAAAAACAACTTTAATCACCCACCTATCATGCAACCACCTGACTGGAGATTACCATTCGAAATCATGTGTGATGCGAGTGACTATGCCGTAGGCCCAGTGCTAGGACAAAGGAAGGATAAAAAACATCATGCGATCTACTATTCAAGTAGAACCTTAGATCCTTCCCAAATGAACTATGCCACCACTGAAAAGGAACTTCTAGCTGTTGTGTTCGCTTTAGACAAATTCCGTTCTTACTCAGTTCAATTTTGTTACTTTTACTGCTGTTACTGTCTTGTTATTTTGTTTCCATACTGCTGCTATTTTATTTGTATTGCTGCTATTGTTTTGTTACTCTGTTTCTATACTGTTACTGTCTTTACTTTCTTCTAGTTATTATAATGTCTATTTTTGCTATGGTTCTGACAATATGATTTACTCATAACATGCAAACAGTTAAAAATTAATGTCAGTAGTCATAAAACATGCATTCAGTTTTTCCATTTTTCCTATGCAAAAATATGATCGTTGCAGATCAGAAAACAAAATCTGCGTATGTGACGCTCGTCACATGAACGTCACGACCGTTATGCGTCTTACGACCGTAACAGGTACGTGACGCTCGTCATGCCTCCAGAATGTGTGTTCTCTGTTTTAATTAAAACAGAGGCGCACTATCCTTTTCTTCTTCCTCATCTACTCGTTTTTGTTTCCTTAACCCTCCACCCACACCATAACCGTCCCACTCACACCCATTTGTTTCTCCATTAACCCCTAATTACTCACTCCATTACCCCTTCCGTCACTCCCTACTTAAACATAAACAAGTGAGTTTTCTATAACTCACGAAACCCTAATCTCAAACAAAACCCACTTCTTCTATTCCTAATCTCAATTTGCATACACCATGGCCCATCAAGAGAGACCTGCTCCCGACCTTTCAACTATCATATCCAGAGAGGGAGAGGCTGATGAACGACAAAGAGACAACTACCTCGAGTACTATCAACGTTCAGTTCAACCCACGAGGTATGTTGATAATGATTGTATTAAGGAGTTGGGGCTTTTAGATGGCGTGGGATGGATGCTAAACATCTCTGGTTTAACGCAGCTCTGTACCAACCCACAACCAACATATGAAGCTTTAACCCTAGAATTCTTGAGTTCATTCTCCTACATAACACCTCCCGGTGCAACTCAGTTTTTCACCGGGCTCGCCACATTCAGAATGTTCGGCACTGAGTATTCTTTGAACCAAACACAAATAGCCCAAATACTTGGTTTCCGACATGGAGATGGAGTTCACTGTCGTATCCCTGACGGATGGCCTGCAATAGTGTTTGGATTATGGCATAGTATTACCAATGTTAACGTCACAAGCTGGGATGCACTCAACGCAACATACATTCACAACCCGACTATCAGATATTTCTACCGAGTTTTAGGACACACGGTCTTCGGAAGAGTCAACAACCATAAAGTAAACTCTAAGGAGCTTTTCTTTCTTCACTGTGTGTTCACTCCGGTGGCGTTCAATGCTACCCCGTTCTTATTGGCCAACATCCAGGCTAACTGCATGAGAGGCAACACATCATTCTGTTTTGGAGGAATCATCACTTCCATAGCATTGGGCCTGAATCTGGGAGATAGGCTTGCTAACTTACCTTCCTTGCCGGCCGAGTTCCTTAATACCGATTATTTCCGCTCCTCGCACCTTATCAAAATCAGAGACGATGGGAGATATCACCTTGTGGTTCGGAACAAGATAGTCCGATGCGTCATTTTGCCTAATAGGAATCGTATAGATCCGTAGAACATGGCAAATTGGACTTTTGATCTGAATGCTCCTGAGCCCATTGAAGAAGATCCTAATAATAATGGAGCTGATGAAATTGAAGAAGAGCTAGACCGACAGGTGCCCCAGCCTATACCTGCTGAGATCCCACAGCCACCTCTTGAGCATGCTGCAGAGACATCTTCCCGAAACCAACAAAGAAATGAGCGCTAACCCACCACCATGGAAGACATCTATGCTGAGATGTTGCGACATAACCAAAGGACGGAAGAGTGCCAAATCGAAATGATGCAAGCGATCCAGTAAATACAAAGAGACCAGCGTGACTATGCAAACTGGCATGACCAAGGGATGACGAAACTATCCGAAGAAATACGTGCCTTGACACATCGTGTTGATGCCATCCAGGAATACACTCAGCATGTAGGTTTGGATCCTAACCAGCATGGTAGAAGTCAATGTGCACGAGCAAGAGCTAGAGCACGTAGAGCCCAACGTCGTGGCGAAGAGTAGTGATCATCCCGTTTCTCCCTTTTTCTCACTTTATTTTGTCGCATTGAGGACAATGCTCGGTCTAAGTGTGGGAGGGAATCCTTACCGTTTCGTTTATTTGCTTCTTTCTAATTAGCCATAACAATTATTTTTTTTATGTTAAATGCATACCCTACGAGTATATAGGTTGTCTTACATAGGTTATGTTAGGAAGCTGAGAAAAATCTAACATGATTGATACCGTCCTGAAACCTTAGATCTCTCACTTTTGTGAGATCAGTTTGAATACCCATTATACCGATACCTTAAGTTTCCGTTCTAGATTAACCCCTAGTAGTTTATACTAGCAGTGATCACCGTCTTAAACACAAACCATGTGAAGAGCCGATAAATATAAGTGATTGGTACCTACAAATTGAAAAAATCCTTCATACTTTTGCTATTGAGAAATTGAAAATGCACCATATAAACGGTTGCAAGATATACAAAAGGAAAGAAAAACCAGTTGTCGGTTGGTTCAGAGGTACCTGGTACTGGACTCGGTAAGGCGAACTACGGTTCGATCCCCCACAACCTTCAATTGGGATATATAAAGGGTTACCACACTCGTGTACCAGACACTGTGCTAAAAAAGGATCAAAGTCACTAACTGGCTACTTCACTAAGTGCGTGTAAAGGCAAAGGGCTTAATGTGATTGCGCTAGAATGAAACCGGGTGAAATAGAAACAAGAAGCATTAGGTTGAGCTATAATAGCATGATTCGAACTAGTTTGTATAGAGGAGAGATTTATGTTAATGCTTGTTGCTTGTGTCATTACTGTATCTTTAGTGTTTTACTTGAGTATCTGTCATTCTAACGAAATACCTAACAACCACGTACGAATTGGAAATGTGTCATGTATTCGCGTTTAACTAGTGTTTCGAATTTTATACTGATTATTTACTTGAGGACAATCAAACATTCAAGTATAGGGGAGTTTGATAACGCGAAAATGTATCGTATATTCGCCTTGATTTACATTCAAAAATCGTACCGTTTTCATTTATATTCCGATTATTCCGCAAGTGTTTAAGTAATTTTTGCAGGTATTTCAATTCCAATGCTTAAATGAGCAAAGTATAGAAAAGGAAGGAAAATAAGAAGAAACATAAGAGAAACAACAGAAAAATCAGAAAATATGAACTTTGTGAATATGACGACCGTCACACACCATCACGATTGTCACGCTACCATTAAGTGTGACGAACGCCACAAGTCCATCACGACC
The DNA here is from genome assembly GCF_024323335.1 of Lathyrus oleraceus. Taxonomy (NCBI): domain Eukaryota; kingdom Viridiplantae; phylum Streptophyta; class Magnoliopsida; order Fabales; family Fabaceae; genus Lathyrus; species Lathyrus oleraceus. The sequence continues at coordinate 98,652,235 of NC_066584.1, read as the reverse complement.
GTCAGGTATGCAAAATTAGAGTTTCAAACAGAAGTGGTCCACGTCGCCCTCAACTCAACCCAGTCTTCGCTCCTTAAACCACCTTCCCGTGAATCCCTCACTCAACTAAGTCCTCCTTACTTTTATTAAGCACGAAGACCAAGAGGGATTATAAAAGAATGGAAGTTGGAAACTTCCAGGACTCCCGCTCGCTCGTCCTATCTCTCTGTTTTTTTTCTTTCCGCTCCTGCAATTTTATTTTCACGTTATTTTTCTTCAGCAAGCATTATTTTCTTTGACTGCAATTTGTTTACCTTTCCGTTCAGAGCTTTGATTTTTCCCTTTTTCCTTTCCATTTTTCACTTAGCCAAAAGTAGTAGTTTCCTACATTGGGGAACTACTGCAACTTAGTTAGTTTAGTTTAAGCATTTGTTTCGAAGAAGCAGAATCCTACCGACTTGTGGAGGACTGCTCGAGTACTTCAAGATTCAGCCTATTCAATTAATCAAAGTTCCAGGTTTTTTATTCAATTATTATTATTGCTTTATTATTAAATAATCATGTTTGATTTATTGTTAAATTGTTTATGTTCGTCTGCATTTGCATTATTTAACATGTCCGGCTAAACTACCAGTATCAGTATGTAAACAATTTAATTAGACGGGATTTAATAATAATCGGTGTAAACTTCTTTTCTCAAATAATCTTTCTGACTGTGGTTTTTAATTTGAATTTAATTAACTTTGTCATGAGAGTGAGAAGCTATTTAATACGGTTTTGCCACGAGAGTAACATCAATAGCATTAGTTTGACCATCGGTCCTTGTGGGTTCGATATCTTTTAAAACTAAACGACTAGACTGTGCACTTGCAGTCAAGTATCTGATAGACTATATTTTATATACAGTCACGGCATGGTCAACATACCTGTATTCGAAACTTCGTCTTCAATTCTTCAATTCCTTGATTTCACTAGACTGCGCGGCTTCAAACGCCAGTTCAATCGTTTCTTCGAAATCTTCAGCTTAGGGTTCAACCGTATCTTCAGCTTAGGGTTAAATCGTATCTTTAGCTTTTGAACAACACCATAACATTTTGGTTGCTATGTTGAATCTCATATCCACGTCACTTGCACTTGAAAGTTGTTTTTTTGACTTTGACTAACGGCACTACCGGAAGGACAAACGTGACGATGTTTCAAAAGTTAAAAAATCAAAGTGACACGAAAAAAAATTAAGGGACTAATCTGAATCCAAAAACATAATTAAGTGAAAAAAAAAGGAAAGATATTTTATCTACTTTTTTAAATTTAAATTTTGGGGGATGAATTTGTCCCATATATTTTATTTTATTGCAAGAAGTTAATTATCCCTAACGTTAATTGATAGAGATTTTAGAGGTAAAAATAGTAAGAACAGAATAATTATAATTATAATTTGAATAAACAGAGAGCGTAAGTGAAGGCAAAGGAATCGAAATTGATGCCAAAGCATAGAACTTTGATCTCAACATGTTTGACTTCTTCTTCCTTTCTTTCTCCATTTTTCTTCATCACCATTCTATACCATAATCACCGATCAAAAACAGATACACCTTTTTCCCCTTTAATCGCACATACACATGCATGCAACGAAAAGGTGGAGGAATTTGAAACAATTAAGAACAATGTCGTGGGTAAGATCGGCGGTCAACAGAGCCGTCGAAGCAGGTGGCCAGAGCAATCTCACCCGCACTGTTCGCAATTACGCCGACACCGTCGTTCACCATGCAAGCAACGCCGTCGCCGGAGGTGCCAAAATCATACAGGATCGCATTGTATGTCATTTTTCCTTTTCTTCTTAAACATTATTCCGTTGGAGTCAAATGTTGTTATCTTATGCGTCAATGTATGACAAATGACTTGAGATTGTTATTATTACTTGAGATTGTGACAAATGACTCAATGTGTTTTGGAAACGGCTGAATGAGTCATATCAATTTCAATCAATAGAAGAGAATGTCTCTAAAATAGTATGTTTGGTGAAAAGTTTTTACTTGGCTGTGTACCTTGTAGTGTAAGCAATAGTAGAATCACGAACCTTCAAATTCGTGTTAGGTCTGATATGGTTTTGTTATTATTGATGAATGAATAGGTATCGCGGAATATGCAAAGTTTTAGGCATACTGTAAAACGGTTAGAAGAAGTTTCTGTTTCATGTAGAGGGATAGAGAGAGTTCAGTTGCTTAGAAGGTGGTTAGTTGCCCTCAAAGAAGTTGAGAGACTTTCTGCTACAAGCACCGTCACTGACACCGCCAATGCAAAAGATCAAGACGACCACTTTGTTTCTGATGATAATAAGGATTCGCCTACAGCACCTACATTGGTTTGTTAAGCCCTTCATCATTTGTGTTATTTTATGGCCTCAGTTATATCATTATATGCTAAGTTACCCCAATCTCTTTTTCACAAGATTACTGTTTTTGTAACTTTGCTTTAGTTTACTTGTTAGCCAAGTAATTTATTTATTCTCATAGTATATAACCATGTACAGATTTACTATGTAGACCCTGGTGTCCCGGGTGAACCAAAAACTTTTCAAGATGTTTTTCTCCACAGTCAAGCTCTTGAGGGCATAACATTGTCAATGGTGAGTTACTTGACGCAATATATTTCAAATTTACAGTTGCTCAAAGTTTAGCTTTATATTTGCTGATTTATGGAACTTAACCGCAGGTTAACTCTTTTGTGTGACTCAGATTCTTGAAGAACCAAATGAGGAAGAAGTTTCGCTACTTTTAGAGATATATGGGTAAATTTGTCTTTATTTATCTCTTTTCTTTGGTTAACTGATATTCTGAAGCCAAATGTTGGTCGAAGATAGTTAGCGGTTTTCACATCAGGATTAACTTCCTTAAAATAGTTTCCGGTTCGGTTTTGTTTAGGCTTTGCATTAAAGGGGGGAAGGAGGAACAAACTGCCTTGTTAACCAGTGTACAGAAGTTGGCAAAAGCATTTTCTGGATATGAAGACGAAGTACTGGTAAGTGTTTTAATATACTTTTCTATAGACTTATTCGTTTATCGTTAATATAAACCTACACACATTGTGAGGAACATGTACGCATATACTCATTTTCCCTTTCCACTTTATATTTTCAACAGGCAAAACGAGAAGAGTTACTTCAATATGTTCAAGCTTCGATTTCAGGGCTGAAAGTAAATGCTGATCTTATGAGGTTGTTACAAAAGAATATTGATCTTCTTGACTTAATATGCTTTGAACCAATGTTGAGACTCAAGAGTAAATTTACTTTTCTTTTCTCCTCTTGTATGTGATACACTCTCCTATCTCAGAATAGAAGTTGAAGCCTGCAATCTGAAAGATAAAATTGACAAGATGAAGGCATCAAATTCAGTCGAGACAAAGTCTGTTACAATAGAGGTGAGATATTTTTGGCAATTATTAATGGATTAAGATCACGTGATCATGTATCTATATGTAAATTTATACCTTAGTTGCAATTGAGCATTTTTGTCTATGCTCAGGCTTTAGATGAAGCTATGAAAAATATTCAAATGTGTTCTAAGTTGGAGGAACTCTTATTGAAAAAGAAAGACTTTAGCTCTGGTGATTCTCCAGAACTTCATGCTGAAAAGGTCATTTTCTTATCTCTTCTACTAATGAAGCGTTTTATCTAATTACGTTATGGTTTCTTCATGATTCACCGAAAAGAGCATAAAAACTAATCAAATTTGATAATGTATTTGTAATTCGTTAAATAAGTGGCTTTGAGGGGGCACCAAGCAATGTTTCAGTGTTTTCGGTTTGGTTGAACATTTAATATTTCCACCTGCTTTAGGCTGATCTAACCTGAATTCTGGAATTTCCATAATTATGTAAATTCATTTTTATCAATTATTTGCCATAAACTTGTAGAGTCCTAAAGTTTGAACACATTTATGTGTTCTACACTAATCAATGTTGTATTATTTATACTTCAATTGCATTTGTAAGTAGGCATACTTTTTTTATTCACAGTGAAATGATGCTCAATTTCCTGCTCTTGATGTTAAACTTTTTGTGGGTGATGCTGGGTGATTGAATCACTTCCAGGTTGATAAAATGAAAGTTTTGTCAGAATCTCTTGCAAATTCTACCACAAAAGCTCAGAGTCGCATTTCGGAGCACAGGTGACAGAATAGTTATTATGCTTCTCAGTTTCTTAAGATTAAAGAAAAGAATAAAACTGTTTTTTTCTTGTATATTCAACTGCTTTCATATCGCGCAAAGGTACTAAACAGACTTTATGTTGCACGATACATATAATTTTCGTTTTGAAGTAAAGTTTTGATACTTGTTGCATCTCAACTAATCTTTTGGTTAGATGAAAGTTTGTATGGAAACAATGAAAATGTTGAATGAATTTTTTAAATATTTTTCTTCCATAAATGTTATTGTTGTTTTTATTCTCAAGCAGATCTCAGAAAGAAGATGCACTTCATTTTCGGGTAACCAAGTCCAGTGAGGTTAGCGAAATTGAGAAGGTACATTATCAGATTATTTTGTCTTGATGTAGATATAGAAAAGAATTAAGATATATGAAATGAAATCGATGAATATGTCAAGTTACATGCCAAAGTACTATTTCAGGAGCTGGGAGTGGAGATTGAAGAACTCGAGAAGCAGAAAAATGAGCTCGAAGACAAACTTAAAAAGGTTTTTTAGTTCACCTCTTCTTGAATGCTTTAATTACAATGCTAAAAAACAGTTGAAATCAGGGACTGCACCTTTTTATATTTTGTTGCATAGCATCTGCATTGATTATATCCAGTTTACGCGACTAAGATATTATTGTAGGTGAACACTTTGTTGACATCTGCTCGTACACGTCTCCGCAATGCAAAAGAAGAAAAAGACCAATTTGAGGATGCAAGCAATGAAATTATTTTACATTTAAAAACAAAGGTACAAAAGTTTTTTATTCCATGCAGATCGTTAGGAAGCTCGTAATACAACCATACCATTTTATTATTAAAGTTTTCCTTATATTAGGAAGACGAGATGTTACGAGCCATTGCTTCTTATACAACCGAAGCCAAGGTTGTTGATACATGGGTCAATTTTCTAGAGCACACATGGATATTTAAAACCTCTCTTACCAAGAGAAATGAAGAGCAGATCAAGTATGTCATGTAGTTTTAACAATCAAATATGATCAATTAACATTTGAAATTATACTTTTTTTGAGTTTGTTCTACAAATAAATATATGGCATGATAGTTATTTTATGTGACTTAAAATGTGTATTTTCATCTATTGATTTTTTGTTTTGTTTTTACATCTGAAGTGCTGAATTGGAGAGATATGGAGATTATTTTGTGAATTTGGTTGTTAATCTTCTGTCTTCTTATAAGGTAATAAACAATCCTAACTTGAGATTTCTTTTTAATTTTTTTAATATAAACTTATTTATTTCATTTTTCTCATCTTCACATCACTGGCTTACGCTTATGTTAGGAAAATTTGGGTTCATCTGTTACTCAAATAAGAACACTTGTGGAGAATTTAAGATCAAGTCAAGGGTATGTATTGTATTCAGCCTTTCTGAATTGTTATTTGTGTCAAACCGATGCCTTCAACGGTTGATTTTTATCAGGTTAGAAATACCAGTAGACGTAGATAATGACGGTTCCAAAGTAGAGAATCCAAGGAAAAAGCTTGAAGAAGAGTATTTGGACATAGAATCCAAGGTAACTTATATTTATAATGTTTGTTTTTATCTCCTTATGTGAATTTATAACCTGTCATAGCTTTAATGTAAGGTAATCATATACTCCTAAGGTAGGTATAACATAAAACTAATGATCTTTGTTTTTTCGACTTGTCAGTTTTTAACCACTTTGAATATAGTGGACTTCATGAACAAGCAGTTTCACATTCAAAAGCAAGGCATTTTCAGGTATGCTGTGTTTGAATATAGATTCCCTACTATTGATCTAGACCATTGATTTGAGATCATTTGGATCATATTAGACCTCCTTCAAATCATCTTTAAATCGTCTACACCACTGATCTGAGATCAATAACCAAAATCAGTTACCGCGTCATACATTTAATGCGTGGAGGTCAAAATCCATTGTGTCTTGGAATTGGATTCTAGTCATGCATGTATCGCCATCAGTTAAATCTATTTGATGAAGACACAATATGAATCATCCCATCTCTATCCAACAACTGAAATCTCTTGATTTCATAAATGTGTGATTCTCGTGGTGGTCGATGTTTCTTACTCTCTTTCTTACACTACCTCTATCATTGTCTCTTTTTCTCATGTTACGCGTTACACTTATAACGCGTTGTTTGCTTATACAATTACGGTTTTGATACAGAAAAGATAAGGACAAGGTGACAGAACTATCACACGCCATTGAGAAAATAAAACAAGATTTTGAATCAATTGAGAGACCAAAGTTGCAAATTGAGGCACCAATTGAAAAGTCAGAAACACCCTCAAGTCAAATACACTCAACTCCATCCCCTACTTCCAAGTTGCCTAATAAAAACAAGCAAGATAAAAAGAAAAAATCTCCATCATTTACTTTGAGAACAATATCAATTGAAGAACTCGATAAATCAAGCGAGGATGACTCAGCAGAAGAGATAAGTGAATGGGAATTTGATGCACTTGATAAAACTCACACCCTGAGTTGACCCTTTGACCCACTTGGAAAAAGACCAACATTACTCATGTTGTAAAAAGAGTGAGAAAAAGGTTCTGTGTCTTTGGAAAGACAGGGACACTGTGTAAGTCATACCAGACAACATATCCTTAACTACATTGTCTAGGAAATTCACTTAAGAATGTACATGAAACAGCTTTGGTCCACTGAAAGTTAGTTGTACTTGTATCATTATTCAGGTATTCAATCATTGATGATGAAATTGAAATGTAGATGTTTAACCATGTAACTTTTTGAATAAAGAGCCTTGTCTGTAAAATTTTTGTCTCAGAAAAATCCTTTTAATCATAAGCTAGAAAAAGGTGACATAATTAATTGACTTTAATAATTAGCTGTTATGATTGAGGATTTCGGGGTCTTGCACAATATGCAACTCTATTTTCAACTTGAATGATGTAAAATCTCTTGTGAGAAAATGAAGTGAACTTGAGGAATAATTGTTGAATTAGTTATTACAAGCTGAATTGATTGTCGTTATTGAGAATGATTTTTTTAAGATGATGATAAGTTTAATTTCTTTTTGTTTGAAAGTAAGTTGATAAAAGAGTCTAATATGATGTTTGAAGTTCAAGTTTCAATCATTTTGAAAGATTTGTTGTTTGAGGACAGACAACTTATTAAGAACGGAGTTGTGATGATACCTCATCCAATGTAATTTTTAGAATCGTTTGAGGCAATTGTTTAGTTTCTTTCTTAAAAGTTATGTTGAATAAATAGTAGTTAGATAAAATAAGGTATTATTATTTTCATTTTTTGATAAATCAAATAGTCTCCGAAGTTTTGTTTTGTTTAATTGATTTAGCACAATGCTAAAATTTGATTCAAAAGCAGCCCTTATATATATATATATATATATATATATATATATAGTTTTAGATGTTTAAATGAAGTCAAATAAATTGCACATATTGATCAATTTAGTTGTTAGTTATTTAAAAACATCAACTATAAATGAAAATTCAAACTTAGTGACATCTCACTTATATATCTTTAAAAGTTAAATTCCATTTATTAAGCTACTTAAAAAAAATTACACATAAAAATTAATATTTATAATTATAACTTTTTTATGTAGACATCGAAATTCAATCTATAATATAAAAAAATAAGATGTTCTGGTAAACTAAATTTTGCCTTTTTCTATAATTCTGCCACATCATTAAATTAAGGGTAATTTTGATCCGAAATTTACTTTTTGCAACCAAACTACTATATTGAATCAATTTGGTTGATAATGTTTCTATTTTCTTTCATTTTACACTCTTTTAACTAATTTTCCTCCTATTACTTACGATGGAACTACTTCATTCCAACTTTTTATTCTTTTTTTTTTGTTTTCCAATGAGTTTTCAACTTATAGTCAAATCAGATTGATTACCTTTTTGTCTCATCACATCAATGCTTTTTTTTCCCAAAAATTTCTCTCTTCCTATGCACTTTCAACTTTCATCTTTCTCTCTCTCCCCCTTTGCACTACCAATTTCATCTCCTTCTTCCTCTTACTCTTTCTTCTCCTCCGTGTTTTGGTTTGGAGACAATCTGTTTTCTAAAAATTCCAATACAACCCACACTTCTTCTTTTCACACCTCCACAAAAATCTAACATAGAGACGCAAAATCACTGGAGATAAAAAATAGAAACTAAACTCCAAATCCCTAAGCGAGGCGGTATCAAAGCTAAACTTCACTTTGTGCACAACATATTTCTTTTAATTTTTTTAGATCTATTTCGAAAACTCAACGTGTTGTTCATCTATTGTGATGTACGTGATATAATTGGTGGACCTGCGAAAAAAACATCGATGAGAGTTTCTCAACACACTATTCTATGTGTCTGAAGCAATGCATGTATGTTGTAATTACTGTTGAAACCCTAGAATTTTCATAATTGAAGTGATTATTGTATTATATATGCATTTTTTACCATTTGAAAAAGCATATACGTTATGTTTTCACACACACACATATATATATATATATATATATATATATATATATATAATATATATATATATATATATATATATATATATATATATATAATATATATATATATATATATATATATATATATATATATATATATTATATATATATATATATATATATATATATATATGTGTGAGAAACAAATTACACCTCTATTATGTAGTGTTCAGTTTTCATACAAAGATTTGGCGCAATAGATTATAGTAAATGTGCAACAGGTTGCACCCATTCCAATTTTTGTATTTTGAGGCAGAGACTTAGTGCAATCGGTTGCACAAAATGTGCAACCAGTTGCAAGTCTGAGAAGTTTGTTTTTCTCATTAGTTGGTTAACTGTATTATTTTGTATGCTGGTTTAAATATCCATGTTGGGTCATTAATGTTAGAATGTTATATTTTCGCCTTAATTTTTTCTAATTCTCTCATTCTCTCCATCTCTCAATTATTCACCATTATTCTTGTGATTGGGGTTTTACCCAATATTTGACATTAAGCGCCTCGTTCTTTGATAGTGTTAAAAAAATGTGGTTGAGCCTACCTCAACCCTACATAATCGGCTCGTAGGGTGAAGATTTCCCCCACTTTTAAGCAGATGTTCAAACCATATGTTATCCGATGTGAGACTCTCAACACACCCTTTCACGCTTAGGATTAGATAACTAGAGTGTGAAAATAAATGGTGGGTGGTCCATTAGCGTAAACCTGATAGCAGGTGGTCCACCGAATCTTAAACCAATAATTTTGATACCATGTAAAGAAATATGGTTGAGCATAACTCAACCCTACAAAACCAGCTTGTTGGGTGATGATTGCCTCCACTTATAAGCACATGTTCATGCCATATATTATCCGACGTGAGACTGTTAACAAATAGAACACTTACTTAATTTGCAAAAATGCTTTCCATCTCCAACAAAGGTATCCCTGCAAATCTCTCAATTCTCAATGCGATGAATTATGACAAGTGGTGCAACCAAATGAAAGTGCTGATTGGTTACCAAAATGTTCTTGAAGTGACCAAGAACGATGTTAATCCACTTGTATAAGGTGCAACGATTGTACAAAGAACCACACACAAGGAGGAGAAGACAAAAGGTATCAAAACTTTGTATCTCCTCATCAATGTGTTGATGCTGATAATTTTAAGAAGGTTATGACCGCACATCCTCAAAGAAAGCTTGTAAAATCTTGGAGAAGAGTTATGCATGGGCTAATAAGGCAAATATGGTGAAGTTACAAAATCATAAGAGAAAGTTGGAGTTAATTCAAATGGGGGAGAAGGAAACCATTAGTGAATTTACTACAAGAATCATAAGATTGACGAATCAAGTGAAAGCTTGCAGAGAGACAATCACTGAGCAATATGTGGTTGGTAAAATCTTGAGACCGTTGACATCAAGATTCGATAATGTAGTGGTTTCCATTGAAGAGTCCAAAGATATTTTAACTATGAGCAAATAAGAGTTGCAAAGTTCTCTTGAGGCTCATGAGCAGAGAATGAAGGAGAGGAATGTTGACAAAGTGAAGGCTGAAATAGTTTTATAAGCTTGTTTCGTTGGAAAGGATAACAAAGTGAAGGGAAAGTGGTCCATGAGTAGAGGTAAAGGAAACCACCACAACAATGGTGGGAGAGACTCCAAAAATTCCAAAAATTTAACATTCTAAAAGGGTGAAAGTAGTGTAAACAAAGGTGGTGGATTAAGCAATTACAAAAGTGGAAACAATAGAGGAAGAAGAGGAAGATGGAAGAATGAAAATAACAATGTTCAGTGTTACAGCTGCTAAAAGCTTGGACATTTTACTCGCGAATGTCACGTCAACAAGAATGATCCATAACAAGATGAAGCAAAGTTTGCAAGGAAAGAAGATGATGAGAGCACATTATTAATGGTGATTTCTAAAGCAGAAAATAATGCTGAAAAATCCAGCCAAAGCCGAATACAATCGCTTGAAAACATGATGGTGACTACGCAAGAAGATGCACAATGCAACAATAAATGGTACCTTGACTCTGGGCGTTCAACGCACATGAAGGGAAAGAAATATTGATTTATTAAAATCAATCAAGCATTCAAGAACAAGGTGAAATTAACATATGATAGCATACTTGCAGCAGAAGGTATTGGTGACGTATCAATCAAGAAGAATAATGGTGAGCATTATTTGATTAAAGATATGATGTATATTCCAGAAATAAAATGTAATATTTTGAGCATTGGCCAATTGCTTGAAAGAAATTATAAGATTTACATGGAAAACAAAGTGTTGAAAGTTATAGATGCAAATGAGAATTTGATTCTAAAGGATCATATGGCTCAAAACAGAACTTTCAAAGTTGAATTGAAAGTAATGGAGCATAGATGTATCACAACGGTTGCTAGTAGAGAAGAATGAATATGTCACCATAGGCGTACGCATTTGAATTTCAAGGACCTTAATACTATGCAGAAAAATAACGTAGTTACGGGGATGCAATCGATCGATATGTCAACCGAAGTATGTGAAGAGTGTGTGCAAGTCAAGCAACATCGAGGCAACTTTAGCAAAGATGCATGCAAAACCAAGTGTCATCTTGAGGTGGTATATTAAGACATTTGCGGACTGCTGCAAGTTGACTCAATCAGAGGCAATAGGTACTTTATCACTTTCATTGATGATTTTAATACACAATTATGGATTTTCTTGATTAAAAGAAAAGATGACATGCTGGAAGTATTCAAGAAGTTTAAATCCATGGTTGAAAGATAAAGCGATCACAAATTCAAAACTAAAAAAAATACTGAAGGTGATTATATATTAAATGATTTTGGAAAATTTTATGATCAAAAGGGCATTGCACACGAGGTAGTGCCACCCTATACGCCTAAAAAAATGGAGTCCTCAAGAGGAAGAATCAATAAATTATGAACATGGTCAGAAGCATGTTGAATGGGTAGAACTTGCCAAAAGGATTATGAGGAGAAACTGTGTCCACGAGTGCATATTTGTTGAATAAGTGTTCAACAAAGAAGCTGAAAAATATTACACCCGTAAAATCTTGGCCTGGATTCAAGCCAAACCTAAGTCACTTGAAGGTATTTGGTTTGGTAGTGTATAGACATGTTCCGAACCAGTTTAGAAAGAATCTAGATGGAAAGGGAAAGTAAATGATACTTGTTGGATGCCATTCTACAGATGGCTACAAACTCTATGATGCATTCAACAAAATTATAATCAATAAAGATGTGATTTTTGATGAATTGAAGGACACGCAACGTGAAAAATTTAACTCAATGGTGCTGGAATTGTTTTTGCAGTGTTTGAAAATGTAGAAAATACATTTGGTGAAGTTCAAGAAAATGTGAGAAGATCAACAAGGCAAAGAGACATTCCCGCAAAACTATAAGATTATGGTGATCTTGTCCATTTTACATTCATGGTGGGTTCAAAACCCATGAAAACAGAGGAGGCATTGAGTGATCAAAAGTGGATATGTGTTATGAAGGAGGAGCCGAAGTCAATTGAGAAATATAATACATGGGAACTAGTATTTTTAACGGAAGGAAAGAAGCCGATTATGGTAAGATAGGTGTACAAAGTAACGGAAAATCCCAAGGGTGAAATAATCAAGCATAAGACTCGATTAGTTGCAAAGGGATTTTTGAAAAGAGAAGACATATACTTTGAGGAAATATTTGTATCGATGGCTAGAATTGAAACCATTAGGCTAGTTGTTGGTATTTGAAAATAAAAACAACTGGTCCATCTACCAAATGGAAGTCAAATCTGTGATATTTGAATGACCCTTTGGAAAAAGAGGTATATGTGGCACAACCTCTTGGTTTATTGTAAAAAAACAGTAATTGAAGTTCTATAGATTGAAGAATGTGTTGTATGGACTAAAACAAGCACTGGGAGTTTGGAACAAAAAATTGATGGGCTTCTAAAGAAGATAAGATTTGATAAACGCGTATCTAAACATGATGTGTATGTGATGAAGGATACAAGCAAATGAGTGATCATCCCATGTATCTATGTTGATGATTTATTGATTATGGGAAACAATGAAGGTTACATTGCCGAGTTCAAGGGTGATTTAATGAAGGAGTTTGAAATGACCGACCTTGATCTCGTGACATATTTCCTTTCAGAAGTCCAAAAGGGGATTGCTCATGCATCAAAAGAGGTATACTATTGAGATATTGAAGAAGTTCGAAATGGGGGCATTGTAATATGACAATTATCCCTGCAGAGTCAAAATTGTAGCTATCAAAGAATGAAGACATGCAAGATATTAATCCAACGCAATACAGGAGGTTGATTGGATTGCTATAGTACTTGTACAATACGAGACCAAACTTGGTATTTAGTGTTGGAATTATGAGTAGATTTTTGGGGAAGCCAAATGCATCACACTTGGAATCAGTCAAGAGAATTCCGAGATATGTCAAAGGTTCAGTTGACTGCGAAAATCTGTTTCCGGCAACAAATAAAGGTAGAAGTTGCAAATTGCTTGATTATACCGACTCAAACTGGCATGGAGAAAAAGATGACAGAAAATCCACATCTTTATGTATGGAGAAACACAAATATCTTGGTGTTCTAAGAAGGAATCAATTGTGGCACTCTCTTCTTGCAAAGTCGAGTACGTTGCAACATCTACGTGTGCGTGTCAAACTGTATGATTGATGAATTTGAAGAAGGAGTTGTGTAGCGAAGAGTATGAAGTTGTGACTTTGTTGATAAATAATATTTCTGCTATAAACCTTACTAAGAATTACATTTTAAATGGGAGAAACAAATATATAGAGATGAGATTTCACTATTTGAGAGAGCTTGTAAGTGAAGGAAAATGAAGTTGGAGTATTGGAAAAATGAAGGCCAAGTGGCCGATTTGCTAATCAAAGGAGTAACAATTGAAGTGTTCAAAAGGTTGAAGGAGCACATGAGTATGAAAAACTTGAAAGATTTAAATTAAAGTGGTGTATTGAGAAAATAATATAATTTAAGTCAGTGCAACAAGTTGCAGTAAATGTGCAACATATTACACCCATCTTCAGTAGTGTTAAGTTTTTAGGCGAAGATCTGACGTAAGAGGTTGTATGCAGTAAATATGTAACAAGTTGCACCCCTTCCAATTTTTGTATTTTGAGATAGAGATTTAGTGCAGTCTGTTGTTCCAAATGTGCAATCAATTGTAGATTTGGGAAGTTTTTTTTTTCATTAAATAATTAACTATATTGTTTTATATAATGATTTAAATACCCGTATTGGATCGTTAATATTAGAATGACGTATTTCTACCATAACTCTCACAAATTCTCTCATTCTCTCTGTATCTCAATTATTTACAATAGTTCTTATGAGTGTGGTTTTACCGAACATTTGTTTCCCTTACACCTTTTCTCTACAGCAGATGTAAGTGGTAGTGTGGTACCATTGTTCAATTACCCAAAATTACAGAGCTTCCATGCATCCTATAAGAGAGCAATTCATGAAAAGTAATAAGCTTTTGAAGTAAAAGAGTTAAAAGAACAAAAAAAAGATAACGTTGACCCCATTACCCTTTGTTTTGGATTCTCTCTCACCTTGTAGTATAGTATCAATGCAATGGCACTCTCTACTCATTCACTAAAATTAGACATTACAATTCCTGTTACTATGCATTCAATATTTGCAGCTTTTTAATGCAAGTGCAGCGATGCATTTCCTCTGTGACAAGCCAATTAGCTTTAAAAGGTTGTACTAGATAAAACTCATCATGTGCCTATAGTTTCATGACCAACACGTGATGTGGCTCTCACATTTTTTGAAATTAATTCTTCTTGACACTATTATGAACAAAACTCTTTTATTTATTTATATAGAATAATTAATTTTACTTACAAAAAAGGATTCAAAATAAAAAAAAAAAATTCTAAAAAATTAAAGATGTATATTTTTAGAAAGTACTTTAAAACTTTAAAGAATAGCTTGAAGCACTGGTTAACATTTTCTTATAATTTATTTTAAAGAGTAAATTTGTAATTAGCATAAATTTCTTTTTCTTTTTATTAAAGTCGCATTCACTCCCTTTAAATGTGTTTAAATTGCACTTACTTATCTTCTATTCTATTTTGTGATGTGATGATAAATATAACTTTTTTACAAATGAGATGTTGACGGGTAATATCTATGACTAATGATAATCTCGAAACCTTAAGTTGAACATCTTATTAAAATTTAAATTCAAAGTTTTCCAGTTATATCTATATGTATGTGAGTTTATGATAATCAAAATTTAAAAAAGTCAAAAGAGAACACTTGTAACTAAAGAAGGCAAGTCATATTCTGTTGGGTGCAAGTGTGAGTGGTTAAGTTTTACACCGTATATTAATAGGTAGAATTCTAAGTTCATAAGAGATGTGACTCATATACATAATGCATTAAGGTTTCAAGTGGAGTATGACATCCACATTTCTTGTAGTTCTAGAGCACTGAGCCCGTTGTTGCTTCCGTCTTTCTCTGACTCTCCAACAAGTGGTATCAGAGTCATGGTTCAACTTGGTCGGAAAGTGAGAGTTGAAATCCGTGTTAGATCATGGTATATGATGTAGACGTATCACACTTATGGGAGAGACTTTACATTGAATTATAAGAGAGAGAGAGAGAGAGAGAAAGAAAAGACCCATATACTTGATGCCTTGAGGTTTTGTGTGGAGAGGTGGTCTCCCCCTCTCTCTCTCTCTCTCTCTCTCTCTCTCTTGTGGTCATAAAGCATCGAGCTTGTTATTGCTTCCTCCTTTTCTGGACTCCTAACAAGTAGTAATTAAGATTTTGGTTTGATATAAGGATATGAGTTCTTATTATGCTTTGTGGTTGCATCTTTATCTGGTCCTCCACGTCAAGGGGGTGGTGTTGTGAAAGTCTTGTTGAGTTCCAGTCACAAGTTTCGTTATGTAGTTTGGGCTAGAGAAAATTGAAGAAACAATCATTTTTTGATCTTTGGAAAATTTAATTCAACATGGTTGATATAATCTGGAATACACAAGGTGTACTGAGGGTTGTAAGAGTGGTTGATGGTAGATTATGTGTTGTAACAATTTTTACATAATGTTATTCTCTAGTTGCCATTTGACAATGACCATGGTTTTTTTTTCTCTTGTTTGAACTTTCAACTTTATATCCTTGTGTTATGATTGTGTTAATTTATTTTTTCTATGTTGGTTTTTGTCAACAAGTGGTATCAGAGTTATGATTTGACTTGGTTGGGTTGCGAAAGCTGGATCGTGTTGGATCTCGAAATATGATGTGGGGGGCTCACACCTGTGGGAGAGACTATTGGGTGCAAATATGAGTTTTTAAGTTCCATATCGCCTATGAATGGGTGAAATATTGGTTATATAAGAAAGATGATCCATGCACCTAATACCATAAGATTTTGGTGGAGATGTGGTTGTTGGACAAGTGACTTCAATCAAAATAGAGGGGGGGGGGGGGGGGTGTTAAATTGTGGTTTTCAAAATTCACGATTAATCAAGTGTCTTTATTTCTTAAGAAGAAAATTGTGTTACTATTTTTAAGATCAGACTAAAAAGTAGCGGAAAATAAAAACAATAAAGTAAATATCAGGATTAAAAGATAAAGGTTATAGAGATGACACTAGAAAATTATTTAGGTTTGGCTGAAGGTTGGCATACTCTTGTCCCTAAGAGATCTTTTTGAGATTTGACTATAATATTGAGTTTTTACAGGTTATTATTCTCACGAACCTTTGATACAAGTGAATCCAGATATTTTGCGTTGCCTTATCCCCAACCAAAAATGAGCTTTTGCACTAGCTAAAGTCACGAACCGAGTAGAGCTTTTATATGCTAATCTCAATAACCAAAAAAAACTTTAAAAATATGCATTTTATAACGGAATAAGGATTTTCAAGTGGTTTAACTTAAGAACCAATCTCAATTATTCAAGAGTATCACACTCTTGAAAATAACAACAATGACACGACACCAACACAACTCTTTCCTCACAAGAGGTTTTCACTCATAAGGCACTAAGGAAACTTTGGCGAAAATAGAATATATATATATATATATATATATATATATATATATATATATATATATATATATATATATATATATATATATATATATATATATATATATATATATATATATATATATATATATGAGAGAGAGAGAGATGGAGGGAGGGAGGGAGAGAGAGGGAGGGAGAGAGAGAGAGAGAGAGAGAGAGAGAGAGAGAGAGAGAGAGAGAGATATGCGAGTGCAACTTCCGTTGGATGCATTTCCATGATGTCAAAACTAGGATATTTTAGTATTAATGTATATTAGACGATATCCTCTGATTCTCTATGTGCATCTTAGCATTAGGAAACATAAAAGAATTTGGAAACAACTTGGAAAAGGTCTCATGCATAAAAAATAGTATTTTTGTGAAAACTTGCATCATAGGTCGACACATCCATTCCATAGGTCGACACTCATGTTGCATTACTAAAGCATGTAGGTTCTAACTCATGCGCCGCCTCTTCAGGTCGACACATAGGAATCACATGACATTTACAGGTTGACACATGATCTTATACAGTCAACCTATGCATCGAATAGGTCGGCACGTAACTTTCATAGGTCGACCTATGAGACGAAAATTTCCAAAATTTCACAATTTTTTAAAATCTTTTACATTCCTTTTGCCTCCAAACATGCATGTATATAAATACTTCATACATGCATCATTGTCTAGTAGGGTTTCTAGTGAGTAAAACATATACGAAATCAGGATTTCAAAGCATTCTCACCATCTTTAATCTCTCTTCTATGCATACACACAATAAAACTACAAATAATCTTTTTTTATTAGGTCCCATCTAAATTAGGGTTGATAACATTCAATTAGATTGTTTGTACCATTGATATTGGGTTGAGAACTTTGAGGATTTCAAATCAGAAAACCAAGGTGGAGTTTTCCTTCAAGATCATTAGGGTTTGAATGTTTTGGGCAAGATTACACAATCCGAATCCGACCGAGTGAAGTCTTTGAAGAACAAGAGGTTCTTGTGAAAATGAGTAGCGTCGGACGGTGGATCACATTCGTAAATCTTGGATTTCAACAAGTATGCACTTGGAATTAATTCGACCGAGTGAAAGCTTTGAAGTACAATGGGTTTTGTTCAAAGAAGTAGCATGAGACGATGAATTGAAGCGACATTATTAGTTACTTGATCAATCTTTGATCAAGGGTTTTGGAGGTGGTAGAATCAACATCAAGCATAGGGTTTATAGAGTTAGATTTCTACATCTCTTATATTCACACATTTACAAAGTAAGATATAATATAATATCTCAATTCAAATTCAAATTGAGGGCATACGTACCCATAGCGAGGTCGATTGGGAAACAACCTAAACAAATCCTTTTGTACTATCTCTCTTTATCTCTCCATCTCTCTCTCTCTCTCTCTCTCTCTCTCTCTCTTTTATTTTCAGTTCACAAATTGTCGATTGTATTGATTGTTTGATCAATTTTATTTGGATTATAATTTTGATCACATTTTTAAATCGGTATTGTTGTGTAGATCACAAACCATTTGGTTGTGATTGGATTTATAGAACAACAATACCATATAGAATTCCAAACATTATTGATCACACACTAAGTGTTCAACAAATTGACTCATTTGTATTTTTGTGTGAATTATCATTGGAGATATAATTTTTCGTATTACTTTGCATTCAACTAGTCGTGATTAGTTATTGTTGATTGATTTGTGAACCATTATCATACCGTTGCCTTTAATACACATATGCTTTTTGATAGCGTGTCCGGTTAGACGATTTTTGATCTGCGATATTTGTAACTTGCTTCCACGCCATAAAATTTTCAAACTTTTTTTTCTTCAAGTTTTTAAATCGAGATCCATTCACCCCCTTTAGATCTAGGCCTATCGTCTAACAAGTGGTATCACGAGCTCTAGTTAATTCCGTGCTTAATGTTTTCTTATTAGATAATGGCTACCGAACCTAAAGGGGCGTACAATAAAGCACCAATTTTCACCGGCGGAAATTATGGATATTGTAAAGCTTATATGCGTATCCATATCAACTCAGTTGATAAAGGTGTATGGGACATCATCATCTAGGGTCCTCATGAAATTACTATGACAAATGGTGAAGGCATCATCATACAAAAGCCAGAAAATCAATGGAATGATAATGATAAGAAATTATGGTCTTACGATTGGAAAGCACGAAACATTCTCATATCTGCACTCGGTGTTGATGAATTTTACCATATTTCCCATTGTGAAACCACCAAGGCTATATGGCACACGTTACAAGTTACCCATGAGGGAACTAACGAGGTCAAACAAGCTAGGATCAACACATTGAATTAAGAGTTTAAACTCTTTTATATGAAGCATGGTGAAACCATTGCCGAAATGTAAAAGAGGTTCACACATCTTATTAACCGGTTGAAGGATCTAGGTAAGCCTATTTCCAATGATATTGCTACTAATAAGGTTTTGCGATGTCTTAATAGGGAATGAAAACCCAAGGTCACCGCTATCAAAGAGGCGAATACTTTGTTTGGCAAATTGGAAGAACATGAGCAAGAACTCGCTTGCTTAGAAAAACACAAAAAATAGCATCAGAAGATGGTAAAGAAGGAGAAATGAAAAGATAAGGTTGAAGAGAAGAAGAAGTCTCATATGACTCACGATATGGGTGAATCGTGTTTGCATCTGATTTGTGTTCTCTTCAGGTTTCATTATGAAAAGTTTATACTCAGGAGTCAATATTCCCATCCTTTCCCTCTTTACCTCAGTAGTTCCTTCATGATTAATTTGGAGGATGTTCCACATTTATTTTACACTATCACAGTGAGAAACGCGCAAAAATTCATTAAGACCGACACCGATAATGATGATAGTTTTCCTTCATATTGTGCTGTACATTTTCTTTATCATCTTTAGTCCAATACTTTTCATGTTTGTTTACTACAACACTATAGACATCATGTGTAGGAACCAATAAACCCTCTTTCATAGCCTTCCAAATACCACAATCCATCCCTTGTATGAAAAACTTCATTTTCTCTTTCGAAAAAATATACCCTTCTCCATTAAAGGATAATGGTTTGTTTAGTGAATAACTTGAAGTCAGTTTTCCTCCATGAACAAATAATCTTTAACAAGAGTTAGGCTCTAATTCCACTTGTTGCACAAGTGACTTTTGTAAGACCCCAATTTTGACCCTAAAACCCCTCATGCTATCTCATCATATGCATTAGCATTGGGATCACAACTTAGAATCCTCCTTACCCCTCATTCACTGGGTTTGAATTCGGAGAGATCACCAAGCTCATTTGATTGTATCACACTTCATTTTCTATTATTTACTAACCAAAATACCATAAATATGTCAATGTATAGTTTGTTGCTTTTGTAGGTTGTGTGTATACTCACCTATGCTCTATTAAGCTCATATCTAGGATTTAAGACCCTTAATGCAAGGAGCTTAATCAAGGAATGATCCATATTGGCTATAAGTATCATATATGTATCCTCATTATCTTCACATTTTATTTTGATCAAGAAATCATTAAGAGTTTGGAGTTGGTTTGCCTTGGAAACCCTAATTCATCTAGGTATTTTGTGTGACTTCTTCAACAAGTTTCTTCAACAATTGATCAAATATTTCAAGGTATACTTCACATTACATCATCTTATGCATATATTGTCCTCCATGAGTCCCAAAAATCAAGATAATGTCAAGCTAGCAACTTGGTTTATGGTGGTTGACCAGAGAAAGTCAACTAGTCAAAATCGGGGTTCCCTAGACCCTATCTCCTACAATGTTTGTCATATGAAAATGATTCCAAGAGAAACGTTACTCAAAATGACATTCCAAACAACTTTAATGTTGAAGTCAAGAGCTATTTTTTCTTGTAAAGGCATTTTTTATGGTGAAAGATTATAGGTCATTTTGTCTGAACCCTAGTTTGGAAGTCAACTTCCCAAGACCATAACTTGCTCAATTTTTATGATATGAAATCAATTCAAATTGAATGACCAAATTCAAGATATCTAATTAAACTTTGATGTTTGGAGAAAGTGAAAATTCAACTTGCAAATACATGTGCCAAGAGGAAACATTATAGGTCATTTTGGACCATTACCATTGAACAAGTGATTTTCTTCAACTTCTAAAATGCATAACTCCTTCATGCCATATCCAAATGAGGTAAAATTTATGAACAAATTGAATAGGTTTGAAATAGATACAACTTTGACAAAGGAAAATTTCTCATTTGAAGTCCATAGAAAAAGTTATTCAAGGTGGAAGAAGTGAACATTTGACTTGGGACTTAGAAAATTTTCAAATATGTTTGATTTCCCAAACTTACACCTCAAAATTCATCATGATACAAGCTTCAAATGAAAAAGTGTTCAACATGAAAGTTGTTCCCCTTGATCTCACATTTCCAAAATGTCCAAGATCATCTCATTTGGATCAAAATTGAGGGACTTGCGCATGGCTTCATTATGGGAAGTGTTTTGGCAAGATTGGATTTCAAGTGATCAAAGTCTTTTGCATGCTTCCACATGATGGATTCAGTACACTTTGCACACGAATTGGAAGTGGATTACATCACTCCTAAGGCCCAGATCATTTCCCATGCATCCATGTAAGGAGGTTTATAAAATTGACCAAATTTCAAGTGGTGCAAATATCTAGTGCATTGCCTATATAAACAAGCTTAAGGCTTCAGATTCATCATCAACACCTTGCCCAAGCGTTGCTAGACTGATTCAAACCCCCACTGTCATAGAATTTCTGAAGATTTCTCTTGAAATCGAGCTTGAACTTCATATTTTGTTTGGAAGTTCAAACTCCAGAAGTTCACTTCCCTTTTCATCTCAATTGGTTTCTGCAAGCAAGCGGTAGAGAAAGCAATCAATCCAGATCAAGATCAACTCGAAGGTGATTTTTCAGAAACTTATTCTCTTCGATTCTCTATCAATTCTTCACCATTCTTGTTGATTTTTGGTTGTCTGAATTCCTATCAATGTAGGAAAGAAGATTGAGTTGCTTTGAGGTCAAATCGAAGCAACTCAGTTCATGATCCTCAAAATTCAAATCCCTGTATCTTTTCATATACTTGGAATTGGACAAAATTGAGGCCAGATTCGAGCTCTTGAGCATAGTTTCTTTAAATTCATGTCTTGCTTTTTCATTTCGGTGATGGTTGATGGTGGACCAGTCCGGTGAGGTCCACCGGAGAAGAAGACCGGAGCTCTGGCTCCGGTGATATGTTGTCATGCATCTCAACCATAGGATCCAGTTTAAATGTTTTAATCTCATGCGTTGCTTTTGATTACCAAGCATATGCCGCGTTGACTGCAGTGCATCATGGAACGCGTTTTATCATCATCTGATCTGCCACCTCAATTAATGAGGGAGATCAGATGGTTCTCATTTTTTTTTGAATTTCTGATTATTTCATTTAATTTTTTATTTTTAATTAATTCATTTTAATTTCATTATTAATCCAAAAAATATGGGACTTACACCAAAAATCTTCAATTATTTTCCTTTCATTTTCTGAATTAAAATTATTTTTTGGATTAGTTTTGATATTTTTCATGATTTAATTGCTTTTATGCATATTTTTAATTGTTTAAAAATACTTCTGACTTTTCAAAAATAATGAAACTTTTTGTTCAAGGTCCTTTGACCTTGTTTGACCTATGATAAATCTCTTGGCCATTTATTTGGTGTTTTGAAGAGGTTTTATGTTTTTGATCAAACATAATTTAATTTAAATGCATTTTAATTTGATTTTTAATTGATTAATTGTATATAAATTGTGTCGAGCCACTTTTATTGACTTGTGAAGTTTGACTATGTGTTTGGGCCTTGGTCAAGGTTGATTTGACTTTTGTTGGATTAAAATCATTGGATTTAGGGGATTGATGAAATGTACATTTCATCTCCCAAAATGAA